>NW_021639854.1:277445-287573 GCF_002087225.1 Trypanosoma theileri | reverse complement strand
GTCTGTGCGAGATAGGATCATTATTTTTGTCTCTCTCTTTCGGTTTTTTTTTTTTTTTCTTTTTCCGGTTCTTCTTCTTCTTGTTCTTCCATTTCTCGTATTACAAACTCTTATTTTCTCTTGTGTTTTTTTTTTTTTTTTCATTTTCATTTCCTTCTCATTTTTCTTTTCTTTTCTTTTTTTTACTTCAGTGGTTCATTTCTTATTTTCCTCTCTTGTAGTTCCCCTAATCTCACTCATTCGCAGTATACCTCCAACTTCTTCACCAATACAGTTCTCTCTCTCTTTCTCTCTCTGCACATCCCCTCTAACATTTCCGCTCAGCCGCAGTCAACATTTCCATATAAAAGAAAAGAAAAAAGAAAAAAGAAAAAAAAAAAAATCAACAATATCAAACAAAAACAATATTTCCCCGCTTCCTCTTCTTCTTCTTCTTCTTCTTCTTCTTTTTTTCAGAATTCTCATTACTAATACAACTCGCTTGCGACTATTTTAACCCACAATAATCTTTTCTTGCGTCTTTCTCATGTTCATTTCCATTTTCATCTTTTTTTTTTTGTTTTTTTTTTGTTTTTTTAATATGTTTTCTCTTTTTTTTTTTTTTGGTTTCGTTTTGTTCACAATTCCCTCCTGTTTTTTTTTTTTTCTGGTTGCTTCAGTCGCCTTTATGGGAAACCCTTTTTCTCTCTTCTTTCTTTTTAAATTCCTGCAGAAAAAAATCACTCTGGGGATTGCCGTTCTTTTTTTCCTTTCTTTTTTCTTTTTTTGTTTTCAGACGTCAGTGGGTGCAGCGCAGCGATGAGTCCCACACACACATTTCTCTTTTGTGGGTGTCATTTCATGAAGAAGAGGGTTTTGTTTTTTGTTTGATTTTGTTTCTTTTTTTTTTTGTTTTTTGAATTCCTTTTGGCTCCAATTTCACTCTTCATCTTGTTCCTTCTTTCTTCTTCTTCTTCCTATATCGTTATTTATTTTCATTATTTTTTTTTCTTTTCCATTCTCCTTCCACGCCCACCCCCATATTTCTCTTCTCTTGGTCTTCCTTTTTTTCTTTTTTCTTCTCAATTCATCGGCTTTTCTTTTTTTTTTTTCTTTTTTTTTTTCGCATTTGGTTGGTTTCTCACTGAATCACCCGAGGGGCGTCCTTACATCCCCCCTCACTCGATAATTCGCCACTAAATGCTGCCGCGTCGCACACCTTTTCTTACTGGTGTTCTTTCTCTTCACGTTTGTTTGTTTTTTGTTTTTGTTTTTTTCTTTCTCTTTCTTCTTCGGGGTTGTGTCAAGTATTCCAAACGCACTAAAGAAGATAATTTTCATTTTTTCTTCCTTTTATTGGGCGCCCTAGCGTATATATATATATATATATATATATACGTGTGTGCGAACGCATGTAATTCCTTTGACATTATTCCGGGTGTCGTTGTTGCTATTGCCGACTTCATCATACAAAGATTCACTCTTCCCGTATGTTTTCTTTTCAGTTTTATACTCTTGTTCTTCTTTTTTTTTTTCTTTGTTTGCTTTTTTTTTGTATATTCTTTTTTTTTGTGTGTATGTGTGTATTTTCTTTTTTATTTTATTTTTTTTTTCTTTCTTTTTTTTCCCCCAATCAAGAATTTCTCTTTCTCCACCTTCTCTCATTCATTCAGTCCCGCCTTCTCACAATCGTTTTTTTTTTTTTTTTAGTTCTTCTCCTTGCTTAAGGAGGGGATCTTTTCTTCTCTTTCTTCTTCTTTTTCGCCCTTCTTCATTTCTTTCGTTGTTGTTCTTCTTCTTCACGTCGTTTTGGTGGATTTCATGATTGTGGCAACTGAAAAAAAAAGTGACTGGGAATGGAGTTTCCGTACCTGCGCGTATATATATATATATATATATATATATATATATTTCTCTGTGGGTGGGTGTTGTCTAAGAAAGGAGAAGAAAACCAAAAAAAAATTAAGATAAAACAGCGCTTTGCCGGCTCCCTTTTTTTTTTTTTTCTATGAATGGTTGTTGTTTATTTCTCCTCCAATTTCTTTCATTCATTCATTCATAGCTTCTCTGGTCTTTTTTTTTTCTTTTTTTCCCCCAGCACTGCGTCTGTTTATCCCCTCAAAGTTGTTTTCTTCATTTCACTTTCTTTTCGTTTTCTCTTTCCCATTCTCGATTTCTTTTCTTTTTCTTTTTTTTTTTTGTGTTAATGTTTTTTTTTTCTTTTTTCTTTTTTTTTTCTTGTCATAATCACACATTTCCCCCTCCTTCCACGTTTCTTCCCTCTTTTTTTTTCGACTTTCTTTTTTTTTTCTTTTTTTGGTTTTTTTTTTTTTCGGTTTTCTTTCCTTTCACTCCTTCCCAGCAGCCTCTTTCTCCCCCTCCAATCACCACTTGTTTCCCTTCCATTCCTTTGCCTTCCTTCAACCTTCTTTTTTTTTCTTTGGTTTTTCATTCATAGGTTTCTTTGCTTTTCTTCTCGTCGCTATTGTCCTATTCTTCTTCGTTTTTCTTCGTTTTCCTGTTCACTCTCCTTCAGAACTTCTTTTTTCTTTTTTCTTCTTTTTCTTCTTTTCTTTTCTTTTTCTCTTCTCGTGTTCTTCTTTAAATCCTCTGAAGACCATTATTGCCCACATCGTATAAACCGTGGATGTCCTCTGGCGGTTCGTCGTCAAAGTGGTCGGCCCACTTCTCCCACATCAACACTATCGTAGATTGAATCCGGTCGTCAATGAGGAGATCATTCGGCAGGACGGCGGCCTTATCACTCACACTGTAGGCGTTAATGAGATAAAGGGCTCGGAGTGTAAACGTCATGACTGTGCGTAGGTGTAAACCAAGATCAGGGATATCACGGAACTTCTGCTGGAGATATTCAATACGCTCCTCACGTGTGGTGAGGTTGGCTTGATAGTCTGCTGGAAAGACAAGGACGTAGTGAAGAAGAAGCCCACCAATTGCGGAGGGTACACCGCCAAAAGGGAGTAGTGAGGAAAAGGAGGCGAGTTCACTTAATGAACAACTGCTGCTACCAGAAAGAAATATAGTAGTAGTGATCACCTCCACTAACTCACGCAAACAACGACACATGGCTCGCACCATTACCGTAAATGCACAAAGATGGCGACTGTAAACAGGTGCCCAGATAAAAGGTAAATCTTCACTTGGACGGTGATAAGGTAAATTGACAAGACAGGCAATTCGTGAAGCGAGCAAAACACGAGAATCAGAGTTAGCTTCTTGACCTTCCATAGGAATTGCTTCTTTTTGATCTTCTGGGTTAATGTATCGACATGGTAAACTACCAATAATTCCAACTCGAAGAAGTTCTGTTAATATCACAAAAGCAGTTTGAAATGATTGCGGATTATGCTTAATTGTATTCATTAAGAATGTAGGGAAATACACTGTTGGATATTCATTTAGTCCTTCATCCAAATACATATCATGATTTTGCATTCCCATACCTTCATTATATGCATTGCTATCACAAATAGGTTGTGGGGCAACACCATCTTCATTCATCATTTGACTCATTCCTTCTTCCCCTTCACCAGTCATATCCGGTGTTGTTGCCGAATGAGAAAAGTATCCAAGGAAGTCAAATACTTTTAGTAAAATAGCAAATAATGTTTCTTTTTTACCATGATATCGAACAGGCATTTTACAAGGGGAAGATGTATTTTCATCTCGTACTGGTCTTGCAGCATCTGTACTGAAGCTGAGGACAGAAGCGATGCTATAATTTTCCAAGTGATCATCATCAAGTTGTCTTACCTCGTCACTATGTGAAACATCCCATTCGTCCAAATCGATAAGATCTTTTGGTCGATTAATGGATGACAAAATAGGATCATACCAACGTACCCATGAAAAAGATTCTGTTCTCTTAGAACTTTTGTCATCTGCAATTTTATTAAATATTTGTGCAATGATTTGACTTCGCATTGTCATAAGAAATTCCAATTTTTCATGGTAATCTTTGGTGTCTGAAACGGGACATTCATCACGGAGGTATAATTGAGTTACGACTGTCATGATATGAACCGGAAGGAGTCCAACAAATTGCAAGTAAAACAAAGAAAGTGGGACACGATTACCTAGTACCGCACCCAGAATACCTGGCATATCATCATCTGTTAATGAAGGTTCAAGAACCCGCATAAGGTATACCATAGGATTACCTGGAGTTTTTGTTGAAAAAACGCTGCAATAACGAAGGTATCCTCGACCTTTAAAATGTTTTATAATAGGACTGCCCTTCTTTTTATTTACGTCAGGTACAGTAGCGTTTTCACCTATAAACTCCTTAATTGTTGAGAATTTTGGTACTTTAGCGGAAAGCTCTTCATAAACTTCTTGCATTGTTAAATTAAGGGCTACTCGAGTAGAAGAAAGTGCAGGGTTTGTCGCGGTAATTAAACCAAAATCCATCAACCTATCTCCAGCCACTTTTGTATCGGTTTCCGTAACATGATGCGGAAAAAGTGCCCGAAGAACTCTATCCCGATCAAGAAAGTGCACATTTGTACTAGAAACATCAATTTGCATAATAAATTTCATTTCATTATATGGAAGTAATATCATTTCTGGAGGTCCCAAAAGAATATCTGCAACTCCTTCCTTGTGAAAGGCAACCATTTGAGCCCAATTAAGAAAAGGAGCTGTAACAGTCAATACATTCAGCTCCTTTTGCAAATAACGCACAACAGCCATTTGAACATCTTCTCCTAAAGGCTGATCAAATGCGGTTTGAATTTCCATTACTCCTGGTATAGTACCTTCTTCCAACCTACTCCAAACCTCATCACGCGCTCGAAGTTCTGATTCTGTTGTTAAGAAGGTTTCAACATCACCACTCACACTGAGTCCATTAAAAACCCAAATAGGTTCCAACTTTAAGCTTCGCATCCATTCTACGTGATGCCACACTAATCCGAGTAATTCTTCTGGAAGAGTAGAGTGTAAGAACCATAATGGATCTCTCTTCCGAAGTTCGTCACGAAGGCTCGTAAGGCAAAAATTACCATCAACCGCAATTTTTAATGGAGGATCATTTTTAGGATCATATCCTTCTGGAAAAAAGTAAGAGAGAGGACCAACAGATACCAAATCTCGTTCTCGAAGAAATTCGTAAAGGTTTTCAGTCATAGCATTAGGATCAAATCCTTTCATATGAGTAGAATCTCCAAGATCCATTTGTGTAGGCATTAGTGGAGGTTGAATAGGTGGCATATTTCCTCCTCCCATTAAACCTACTGGTGATACCATACCAGGAGACATCATACCAGTTTGTTGATTAAAACGACCTGATGACATTCCACCACCTACAACACCAGGATCTGGAGTTCCAATAATAGGATGTCGAGGAGCGTTAGGGAGTCCCATTGGATCATTCATTATACTTCTCCCACGCATACCTGGATAACCACCACTACCTCCTCCTCCTCCAGCACCAACCCCAGGAGCAGGATGTCGAGAAAGAGACATTGGGCTTCCACCAACATAAGGTCCTTGAGGTGGAGGAGGTGGGGGTGGAGGTGGAGGTGGAAGCGGTGCTCCTACATTTGATCCATATCCCACCTGTGGTGGTGGACTCAGACGATTGTCTGGATATCCACCATACATGCCACTTCCACCAGCAGGACCTGCTCCACCTTGTTGCATAGGATCCATTGGAGGTTGTCCTCCTCGGCCGTATCCCATTGGATGTGGAGTACCTTGACCTGGGAGACCGCCATAAGCTCCGGGGAGCGGTCCATTAGGTGGTACACCACCATGCGATGGTGGATTTCGCATATAAGACATACCTGATACCCCGCCCATGTGTGATGGAGATGGGGGATATTGTCCACCATGCATATCCGGATAGCCACCACCCATATCACCATAACCGCTTACGCCTCCAGGTCCCATAGGACCATAGCCTTGGTTGTACATTGGCATTTGTTGTTGTGGGCTGTTCCAACCATTTCCACCTCCTCCACCACCTTGACCAAATCCGTGAGGCGGCATTTGCTGCATACTGTGCGGTGGAGGTCGTGACCCGTCATAGACGTTGCTATAGCTGCTATTGTGATGGTGGTGATGATGATGATGGGGTTGAGGTTGAGGTTGGTGTTGTTGTTGGTGATGTTGGTGATGGTGGTGATACTGGTGGTGTTGATGCTGATGCGGTGGATAACCCATGGAGGGGCCGGGGGGGGCCATGGGAGAACCCTGCTGGCCCTGGCCGCGGCCCTGTCGATCGGCATTTCGGTTCCCACCCGCTCGTCTCATTCCTATGTCAAGTGTGCCCCCGGGATCCGAAACTGGTTAGCACACAAAACTACTATGGACACTGTTGTTTTTTTTTGTTTGGTTTTATGGTTGTGGATAGGAATAGGTATATATATATATATATATATATATATATATATAGATAGATATACATTCAAGGGAAATCAAAAGAGTGAAAAAAAAAAAAAACATATAGATATACATAAACAGTAAGAAATGAATCCATACATAAATAAATAAATAAATAATTCAAGTGGGGTTGAAGAAAAAAAAAAAAAAAAAAAAAAAAAAAAAAAAAAAAATAATAATAATAATAATAATAATAATAATAATAATAAAAGGCAGTGGGGTTGCAAGACAGAATAATAATAATAAAACAAAAAAGTAAAGGAAAACAAAAATATACTCCCTATCGTTAATGTATTATTATATATATTTTTTTTTAACCTCGTCTTCCTTCGGTCGTTCCTACTTTTTTCCCCCATCTGCTGAGGATGATTTTCTTTTTTTTTGTGTGTGTGTATGGGTGCATTTCTTTTTTTCTTTCTTCTTCTATTTAGAATTCTTTTTTCTTATTTCTTGTTCCATTCATTCTTTCTTTCCTTCTTTCCTTTTTTTCTTTACTTTTAAAGAGGACCCAAGAAGAGAAGAAGAAGGAAGAGAGAAAAAAAACAACAAAAAAAAAAAGAAGCAAGTAAACTTATGACGTCTTTGCATCTTCCAGTGAACGCTTTGTGAAGAGCACATCACCTTCAGTCCCATTTCCAATTGGTGTTCCTGGCGGAATAACACCAAACTCAAAGTTAGCTAAACCTGAACGATTCGCCTCTGGCACACCAAGCATATCAAATATAACTGGTGCCTTCTGTGAGAGAACAGGGCTTAACATAAGTGTAGCCAGCCGTAAACCTTCCATGGTGATATATAAAACCGTACGTAATCTCTCAGGATCTGTCTTCACAAGCTTCCAAGGTGCATTTTCTGTAACGTAGCCATTGATCGCACGGAGGACATCAAAAACAGCGGATAATGCTTTTTGTACGTCTGGAATAAGGAAGTAGTGATCCACTGTTCCAGGCATATTCTTAATAAGTTGTACAATAGTCTCATCTATCTCATTGTATGTACCCGGTGTTGGCCACTCACGATTAATGTTAATCTTAGCAGAAGTGCATCGCATCACCAGATTTCCAAGTGTATCTGCCAACTCTCCATTAAGACGCGCAATCATATTCTTATCGCTGTAATCACCATCATCAGAGAAGCCAGATTCCCGCATAAGGAAATATTTAAGAGCATCAAATCCGAATTCACGTGCCTTTTCCACTGGATCAAAAACGTTTCCAAGAGATTTACTGATCTTTCGGCGATCCTTTGTCCACCATCCGTGGGCAACAATTTTTTCTGGTAATGGAAGACCTGCTGACATTAAAAAGGCTGGCCAGTAAATAGCATGGAACTTCAAAATATCTTTTCCAATCACATGAACATTAGCAGGGAATCGATTTAATGTAGTATAATCATCTACCAAATCAATTTCCTCTCCAGATTCATTAAGACGAACTCGTGAAGCGGTGTAATAGTTCGAAAGGGCATCCAACCAAACATAAATACAGTGATCTGGATTTCCAGGAACAGGAATGGCCCAATTCTGTACGGTTTCTTTTGTACGAGAGACACTCAAATCATGTAAACCATTCTCTACTGTACGAATAACTTCACGTCGACGAAATTCCGGCACAATACAATTAGGATTATTATTATACCACTCCAGAAGCCGTTCACGAAAAGCGCTTAAACGAAACATATAATTTTCTTCCGATACCCAAGTAACAACATGACCACTCTCAAGACTTACCTTGCATGGATTTCCATCCTTATCAACCCCATCTGTTACGTTTTGGGCGGTAAGGAAAGATTCATCACTTACAGAGTACCATCCTTCATAGCGTCCAAGGTAAATATCACCCTTTGACTCCAATTTTGTCCATAACTCCTGTACAACTTTCATATGACTCTTATTAGTCGTACGAATAAAATAATCCATATCATATCCCATTTGTTTAAAACAATCTTGAAATTCTTTGGAAACAAGTGTAGTAAATTCATAAGGTGTTACTTGTTTCAGTCGGGCAGCTTCTGCAATTTTTTGTCCATGTTCATCCGTTCCAGTTACAGCAAACACACGTTCACCTTTTACTTTATGGTAACGGGCAATAACATCAGCAATTAAAGTACTGTATACATGCCCAATATGAGGAGATGCATTCACATAATAAATAGGGGTAGTAACATAGAATACTTTATTCACTAAAGGTGAAACTGTATATGTCCGAGGTGCTCGTAAAAAGTCAGCCATTTCTTGAACTGAAAGTGTTTCAAATGCAGCAGAAATGAGTTCTTCTCTTGTTTTATAAAATGCGTTAAACCATTTTACAAGGTGTGGTATCTTTGCAGATTCTTGTTCTCCCAATAATCCACCTTCACAAAGTGCTGGTAATACGGCACACCACATAATACAATCCACAAGAAAGGATGGTGTAGGGGTAGCAGAACTCTTTTCATTCTCTCCCTTCTCGTTACTCTCTGCAATCTCAACACAGAGACTCTTACCATTATTCTCAGCAACTTTGCTATCCAAATACTCAAAGGCGGACATGGCATCAGGTGTAATGCGTCTCTGTGTATAGAGTGCCTGTACTGCCATAGTAAAGGTGGTTGCCTCCCACTCCATCCAAGCCTCCTCCTCTAACGATAGGCTTTTCATACTACCCAAAGCATCAGCTGCCTTACTCTCATTATTATTATTGTTGTTGTTAGTGGTTTCCTTTGGGGAATAATGTAATATTACCCGTGCCATCTCATTTGCAGAGAAGAGGGGTTTTTTGAACGATGGGTGATGAAGTACAGGTGTTGTGTATGTACCGGAGAGAGTGACCTCCACTGGTCTCTTCATGTGATAGCAACAAAGCAGCGCCTTTAACGCCTGGTAGTTGGCCTTCTCTGTAAATAACTTGAGGCTCATCTTCTGTGTTTGTCTCTCTTTTTCTTTTTTTTTTTTCTTTCTTTCTTTCTTTTTCTCCCTTTCTCTCTTAATCACCTCTTTTTGTTTAGCTATGTTGTTGTTGTTGTCTTTTTTTTCCTTTACTTCTAATAGTATACCTCCTTTTTGTTTTGTTTTTTTTGTTTTTGTTTTCTTCTTATCCGTCCGTTGACCTTTTCTTTTCCTTTCGTTTAGTAGTGCCGATTGTGCCTGTAAACCAGCGTAAGCAGGAATTTAAAGAAAAGAAAAAAAAAGGAAGGAGAAGTGAAGACAAGAAAAGTAGAAAAAAAAAAAAAAAACAATGCTGATGGTCCACCAAGAAATATGGACATTCTCTCATTTAACAATAATAATAATAATAATAATAATAATAATAATAATAATAATAATAATAATAATAATAAAAGAAAAACAAATGAAATATATAATAAATAATAATAGTAATAAAAAAGAAAAAAAATGGCACACTAGATAAATTGCAAGCCGTTCTACAGTTTAAAACGAATGATAATAATAATTATTATTATTATAAATAATAAAAAACCATAAACGGTTGCGGAACGCTTCTCCTATACATCCAACCTTCTCATAATTATTATTATTATTATTATAAATAATAAAAAACCATAAACGGTTGCGGAACGCTTCTCCTATACATCCAACCTTCTCATAAAGACACATAAATATATATTCTTTTTTTTTTTTTTCTCTTTGCCAACTACACACTTTCGGATCGTTTTCCATCTCCTTCTCCGCAGCAATAGTAGCATTATAGAAGAACTCAAGGATAGCAAACAAGAAGGTGAAGAACAAGCAAAAAAAAAAAAAAA
>NW_021639854.1:266428-277435 GCF_002087225.1 Trypanosoma theileri | reverse complement strand
GGGGGGTTACCGCCGCGCAAACAATTTGGGTAGGTGCATGTATATGTGCATTCTTCATTCATTAATATGAATCTCCTTTCTCTTTATTTATTTTTTCTCCTCATTTTAATATATATATTTTTTTTTTATTTTATTTGGAGAGAAGGGAGTGGCAATGTATCTGCCTAAAGATTATTGTAATTCGTACCTTTGTTTAAATATTTCATAATTTTTTTTTTTTCATTTCTCTTTGATTGTTTGTTTGTTTTTCTTTTCCTTTTTTTTCTTTTTGCTTTATATTATATATATATATATATATCTCAAGTACAAACCACACTTTTATTCCCACAATGATCTACTTCTCTTTATCTCTCTCTCTCTCTCATTACACAGACACACAAAGAGCTGATATGCCCCCTTTTCATTCTTATATATTTATAAAACTAATGTTTTAATATTGTTTCTCCCATACCAATAGGTAAAAGAAATCTCATTTTTCTCTGTTTATATATATATATATATATATATTTGAGTATCCGTATTCTTTTACCGTTTCTTTTCCTTCTTCACATTCTCCTTTCCCGTGAGCATAGAGAATAGACGAACAAAAGATTTAAAAAAAAAAAAAAACTATTAGATTTCTCCTCGTATTTTCCCAAATCTTCTCTTGAAAAGATAATTAAGGCTTCTTCACTGCTGCTGTTGCTGCTGCTTGTTGTTGGTGTTGTTGCTGTTGTTGTTGTGCATTTCGGGTCTCAACAGAGCGTCGCAGTTTGTGGAACATACTCTCTAGGAATGGCGTGCTGTTGATGAAGCTCTTCTCCCAGAATCCATACTCTGGGGCCCGCATGAGTTCCATAAAGGTGCTGAGTACACCCCATGGATGGGGTTGAATGATGAGAGTCTTCTCCACCGCCACTCGAGTGATTTGTTCCTGAATACACTGCCGAATGACTGGATTGCGAATGGATGGATGTGGGAGGAAGAGCTGCGAGATTACCTTCACAAAGAAGTTGGTCTGACAATTGGGATAACGCAGATGATTAGCGCAGGAACAAATAAAGTGATAACGGTGTTGATGGTCAAGGGCGCTAGCAAGATAGCAGTAGAAGAGCATAGCATTAGAGTTTACAAAGTCTGGTTTTACCACAAGTTCCGTGGAGTTCAGGTATACAATACAAACATGCAGCACAATGGCATTCATCAAACGCCAATGTGAAACCGATTGTAATTTATCCACAACACTCTGCATATAGGCTTCATCAATAGGACGTTCATCCAATATCTTCTCTGAGAGTTGATTTCCATCAAAGCCATGTTGACGGAAAGTTTCCGCAATGCATTTCTCTTGATCATCTGTACTGAGTGGTTTTCGCATCTCAGGGCTGTCGTCTGGTACACGCAGGTAGAATTCCGGCAATTTTACACCTGATGGGAAGGAGCAAAGTACAGTATTCAACAATTGAACACAATATGGAGGAATAGCATCACAAAGTTGATAATGGTAGGTAATAAGGAAACGTGAGTAATCATGTGTGAGAACAAGCATTAACTTAAAAAAGGCCTTATAAAATACCAAAATATTCTTTGGAATTGTACCATCACGAGTAAAGTATTCAATAAATTCCAATCCTTCCACCAATAGTGCAACATAATAGGGCCATTGGGCCGTATTTCGTAAACAACGATTTAAAAAGACACGGTGACTGACAAGTTCTAACCATCCAAAGGCAAAGGCAGGGTATTTCATAGGAGATAATCTATACAATAACTCTGCAAAGGCGTGGGTAATGTGTTCAGTAGTTTCACGATTGGGTGCATCTACCCGTACCAAAGTTGTAAAGAGATTACTGAAGAATCGAACATATGGTTGTTGTTGAAACATTGGTACAAAGGCGGTATCCGGGGGAAGATCTCCTTTCGCAGTGGATTGATTTTGATGTTGTAACTGAGACACCACATTTTGATGATGATCAATAAGAGCACGTTGAAAAGCATCAAAAATTCGTCGTAGTAATGAAAGTAATTGTCGGGCATCATTCTTTAATGAACAGTAATAAAGTAATACAGTAGCCAAATCTGAAAAGGCATCCACTTTTGTAAAGAGAGCACTATCATATGGATATCGGTGTGGTGGGGCATTCCCTGGTTTCCATTCAGCGGTGAGTGCATGCTTCAGCATTGCCTGATTAGCACGTTCCAATTCCAGTGACTTTGTGGCATAGTGTTCCACGCAAAATCGAATAGAAAGAGTGAGGAAGGTACCAAGTTGATGATTATCCAATTGTCCTTGTTTACGTAATGTTAGTATATACTCATATTGTGGAGGATTTCTGCTGGCTGGGGCGGTCGTCTCTGTTGTGGATGCAGTTGAGGAAGATGTATCTGTTGTTGTTGTTGTTGTTGCTGTTGTTGAAGATGATGTTGTTGTGTTTGTGCTTGTACTTTGTGTTTTGCGTCCATTTATTGTCATCCACTCCTCAAATAAACGTCGTACCTTTTCTACCTCTTCTGGATCATATTGTAACTGAGATGGAATAACCAATTTCCGTACACGTGGATCATCTACCAGAGATGAAAGTGGTGTATACGTTTTCATAATAATTGGTTGGTGTGTATTGGCTACCGCAGCATTTGTTCCAGACGATGTCGCTGTTGCTCCTGCAGTTCCCTCTGGATGATGATGATGATGTCCTTGTTGTTGTTGTTGTTGTTGGGCGTGTTGTTGTTGCTGCTGTTGTTGCTGTTTTGCCTGTAATTGCTGCTGTTGTTGTTGTTGTTGTTGTTGACGGGCGTTGTGAGCACCTTGTGTAGCGGCAATAGATTCCAACTGCATCAGTGTTTCCTTCAGATCTTTGGTAATAAGTAATTTCTCCTGAATGATGGTACTTTTAATCATTTCTCCACCAAAGTCTGATACTTGTTGTCTAGTATTAACATTTTGAAGGGCCTTGGAGAGAGCCTCATCAAACTTTGCCACATCTAATACTTTAATACGTAATAGATTGGTGGCGAGAGCCGAATAACGCCAACGGGCATCATCTTGCAAGTAAAGTTGTGTGAGTTCCTCTCGTACAGGCTCTCCACCATGTTTAAGGCATGTTTGCAGAACAAAGAGATAGACTTCATTCAGAAGACTATATACATTGGAGTGTCGAATCGTATTAGGATCATCCTTTGCACCTGTGGAATTCACTTGTTTCATCGCATCGGCAAGTAAAAACAGTCTACGTAAGACATATCCCACACAATAAATAGCCGTTTCACTTGTAATCATATCCGAAATATCAATTACTCGTGAACGTATTGTTTTGTGACTCTCTCCATAAGATTCATCTGTAAATTCAAGACTTGTGAGAGAGAGTACCACACAGTTATCGGCAGAATAATGTTGTACTGTGGCATCCTCAATAGCTCGTAAATGGGCTGTCAGTAATTCCACTATTGGGAGATTATTACTGAATTCTTCATATACAACCCGTTGAAGGGCAGGGAGTGAACGTGGTGGACGGAGTACATCACCCATCTGAAGAAGAAATTCCTGCATATCCCGCTGTTCCACCGGTAGAGTTGGGATCTCACGGTTATTAAGAGCATCCATTTTCTTTTTAATAACTGGTAGTAGTCTCTCACGTAGTTTCTTTACCGCCTCTTCAGCTGCCTGATACTCCTGCACACGTACGCAGAGATCAAAGTTATTTCCTCGAATGGCTTCACGTAATTTATGACGTCTTTCAGCCGCATTCGGGCTATTCACGGGAATAGCACTTTCACAGAGTGGACCAATGGCTTTATCTATTAGTTGTCCCAAGAAATCACGAACCAGTATGGTACATAGATTAGCGGCTAAAGAACGGGCCATAGATTCTCCAGCACGTAACATGGCTGCTGGATCGGGATCAAAAAAGAAATCTTTCGTTACAATGCTGGATGATGTTTCTGAGGCAATGAATGCGGCTCTATGAATAGCCGGACTTGCTTCCTGGATAACATTATTCAGTAACTGGGCAAGGGACATCCTGTATAACGGAAGATTGGAAAAGTAGATCTTATCCTCCTCACCTACTCGAACCGTTTCTGGGGTAATAAGAATAGGTGGACGTCTCATCATGGAAGGAGGAACTCCTGCCATTGCGGCGTTCGGTACTGCCATATGATCCTTTGGTTTAAATGGTTCTGCACTAGCTTGTAGTTGACGAGTCACACGTGGTTGTTGTTGTTGTTGCTGTTGTTGTTGTTGTTGCTGTAATTGCTGTAGTTGTTGTTGTTGATGTAATTGTTGCTGTTGTTGTTGTTGTTGCTGTTGTTGATGAAGTTGGTGGTGTGGATGTTGTTGTTGTTGCTGTTGTTGATGTTGTAGTTGTGATGGCTCCTGATGTTCCTTCTCATCCACACGGAAATCACCACTTTGGTGTACATTGATCTCATTATACACATCCAACATACTCACATGTGTAGAGGAGTGAATTGGGTGTAACATATAATATTGTTCAATATCCGCTAATGAGACATCCATGTGTTTACAGAGAACTTCAACTTCAAATCTTAGTGTAACCCGTAGGTGTTTAAGATTATACATTTCCCATAGTAAACATAATAATCGCATGGTCCATGGATTTGGTGGGCAAAAGAATCGTGAAGACATACAATGATGAAGTACACGTGCAACACATGATACTACAGCCATAAGTTTCCCTTCACGTAAACCCATAAAGAGAAGATCCTTAAAACTGAGTTCTTGCATAGTGATGGGAATATTCTTTGCAAGTGTAAGTAATCCCAACCAGTATCCAAGATTTTTTAATAAACTACGTTCTCCAGGGTCTGCACGAATTTTATCAGAACTTAGTAATCGTTTAATAGAAGATACGGTTGCAGCTCTTATAGCCTTTTCCAATTGTCTAGATTGTAATTTCTCCAAGAGATCCAGATAAATATTATGATAGTTAGGTTCAAGAGCTGCTCGCTTTACAACGAGATACTCTGCAAAGTACTCATAGTACTCAGGACGCAATTGTTTTGCTAACTCACGAGCATTATTTTCAATATTATGCATATCTGTATTTCCAATAAGAAAGTTAATTTGTTCTTGAATAACACGTGGTGGAGCTGTAATATTCTTGCTAGAGAGAAGCGTACCAATATCATGTTGATGTAATGTCGCCGCAGCGGAACGTTCCTTTTGTTGATCTGCCGTTTCTCGTCTTTCTGTACTGACGGCAACTACTGCAGGATCCGCAAGAAGAGGATCTGTATCTTTCTTAGATTGTTTATCAGACTGTTGTGGTCTATTTTGCATTTGCCTTGAAGCCTCTTCCGCTTTAATTCCACGATTAATAGCTGCCATAATACCTGGAATTTTGATATCAAGATCCTTCACATGACGTAAGGCTCTACCGTATTGAGGCCAATCTGCCAATCGTGGTTTAATCTGTTCCAATGCGATGATTCCATACTCTTCCATGATATGATCTGTGGGTTTTACAATAACAGGAAGAAGTAAACTCCATGCTCGTTGTTGTTGATTATGTGGTAATAATTCCCGTGCGATCATTTGACCATAAAGGGAGGCAAACAATTGAAGTTCCTTATGTGGATAACATCCAATCGCCCCACGTTCCTCAAACATGATACTTACAATACAAGCATAAAGTTGTTTATCACGTGTTTTACTACTTTTAAATAATTGTTCAATAAGTGCAAGTGAGGCGGCATTAGATGGATCTCCAATAGCGTACATTCTCTTATAAAACTCTGTCGCATCATTCTCTACATCTGCTGGGAAAAGTGAATCTGATGAAGCCAAGAGTACACGTGCTTGTTCTGCCACATCTCGAAGGACATCTTTTAGTGAAGAATTTAAAAGTGTATTAAGAGCTGTGGTGGCATTTTGAACATACTTTTGTTTATCCAGTAATTGTTCGGCCACTTCCACTATAGACATGGCCACGGCAAAGCGATTTTCTGCGGCATTTGCGCGGAAGTGTAATTTACCCTCCAATGCCTTACTGATCCATGTTTCTCCTGGTTCAACAGACTCCTCCATACACATAGCAATAGCCGTTACCAATCTCGGATTACCACCACCAGCGAGAAAAGCTTTTACGGTACTTTTTGATTTTAATACCGTTTCCATCACTTCAATCGTACGACTGGCGTCTACAATGGTGAGTTCCGATAATACCGCAATCACCGCATCTAAACAACTGCGGCGTTCTGCCTCTGGCAGTACAACCGCAGCCACACGGTCCAGTGAGAGCCAACGTTCTTTTAGGATGAGTTTCGCCGTACTGAAGTTCTTCACCGTACCAGGAAAGGTACCAAAAAGAAGAATATAAAAGAATAAAAGTGGATATTTCTGAGCCGCAGGACGAAGTGTCTCCACATCAAATGTACGATCTCGACTGGCAACATGTATGGCCGCTTCCACAACAGGGAAGAATCGCCACAACTCCGCATCTACAGAACGTGTATTACCTGTAGCTGCTGTTGCTGCTGCGGCTGTTGTGGAGGTTGGAGTAGTGACGTTACTAGTAGTAGCACCGCCTTCTAATAACTCCGCTGGTGCCATTTGATCACGAGGCATTGATTGCAGTGAAACCTTTTCTGGATGTTTTAATATATACTCCAGTGCACTGCGTTGACGTCCAACATTACTCCAACGTCCTAAGAATATAGGGAGTGGTGGATAGGCGCTGGAGGATCCACTACCTTTAAATTTATAATAGGCATCAAATACCACAGAAACGTGTTTTTGTTTAAATGCCTCCTCTCCAGGTTTATCCAGCATGTGTAGAATTGTATCCCAGTCCATTTTTGTTTGACTACGTTCTTGCAATAATTCCAGTAATGGAATGGGAGAGATTGTAGCGCTGTGTTGTCCTTTAGTTGGTTCTTTCCCCACAGCAGCCATAAGAGCATTGTATGTATTCACATCCGATGGGGCACTTCCTTGCGAAGCGAAGAAGCCAAGCACACCAGCCACATCAGCCTCTGTAAATGGATGTGGAAAGAAACTCAAAAGTTCACGACAATCCGCTTGTGTGGCTACACATGCTGTGCCAAGTTCACCAATGATTTTAGATAAACTAACACGAGTATCGGGAGTTCCATCATGTGGAAAGAGTGTGATATTACTACCTCCACTGTTACTACCACTGCAGAGACTTGTGAGTTGGGTATCTAAGGCTTCTAGATTTCCCGCCTGTCGAGCTAATATACTGAATGTCCATAAACTTTCATTATCCTCCTTTTTAAGTGTGGATGGTGTAACTCCAGAACTGCTTAAAAATTGTGATGCCGCCTCTTTCCCTTTTGTACTACCAATAAAAAGTGCCATAGCGAACTGTAATCTTTGCATAGGTGTAAGCTTTAAATCGGTTGTCATAAGGGATGTGAGGGATTCCTTTGTGATGGTTGTAGGAGACTCCTCCACTGCAGCCGCAACAATTGTAAGAGCGTTACTTTTCTCCAGTGCCGCGGTAACGAGTTTAGAGGCGAGTAGACATTTTTCTTCATTTTGTGAGGATTTCCACATGGCGGAGATCGCCGCAGTGATGATGTAACGATGCAGTTCCACTGATTGGGTGGCCATCTTCTCTAACGTCTGCAGTGTTGTCTGCAAAGTGCTCTTCGTAGCTGCTGCTATTAAATAGCGAACCGCAGCTCCACGAGAGCTGCTAATGTCGATGGTATGTTCATACATCATTGCGAAATACCAAGAAGATAGAATTACTATGTTTTCTTTTTTAAGAGAAAGATATATATATATATCTTATACTTCTCTCTTTGTTACTTCCTTATTGGATTGTGTGTGTGTTTGTGTGTGTGTGTGAATAACCTATCCTTGTGTACACACCCACTTTTCTCTCGGCTGCCTGTTTTCGTCCTTTGTTCTTTTCTTCTTATTTTTGTTGTTGTTGTTCTTTCTTTCTCGCTTCTTTCGTTCTATTATTATTTTTTGTTTTTTTTGTTGTTTTTTCCTTTGATGGGATTAGGTCAACTAACGCAATATTGGCCTTCTTTTCCTCCTTAGGTTTGATATACCTTTTTTTCCTGTTTCTACAATTAAATTTCCCTTTTTTTTTCCTTCTTCTGAAGATTTTGCTGTCTTTCTTTTCCCTTTTTTTTTTTCTTAATTTATATTTTCTTTACAGTTTCGTCTTTCCTTTTTCTTTTTCTGTTTTTTTTTATTTTTTATTTTTGTTTTTTCTTTCTTTTTTTTTGCGACTGTATTTCACGCCTGCTCTGTTTTCCTTTTTTTTTACTTTGCTGGTGTAAAAACGCCGAATGATAAAAACGCAGCCCTTTTTTCTTTTTTTCTTTTATTTTTCTTTTCTTCCTCTGTTACTACGCCCCAGTGAAAGATATATAGCTGTGGGGTAATATGAGTGTTGTTTGTGTGAAAGAGCAAGAGTACACGGAAGAAGAAATACAAAAGAGGAAAAACACCCGGCAGGACTCCAGTCGGATAAAGTAAGAAATGATAATAATAATAATAATAATAATAATAATAATAATAATAATAATAATAATAATAATAATAATAAAGGATACTTTTCTTTCTGCTAATATCCTTTTTTTTTCTTTTTGTTTTTCGTATTCCCGTTGTTGTTGTTTTTTTTTTTTTTTTTCTTGTTGTTGTTGCTGTATTCCTCTCCTTCACGTTTAATTACCAAATGGTGTACGCTCTTCAAAGAGAAAAACGCAAAAACAACAAGTGAACACCTATATACGTTTGTTTGTATTTATATTTCTTTGTTTGTGTGTATATGCAAAAAAAAAAAGAACACAAACAAAAACAAATAAATAAAATAAATAAATAGAGAGAGAAAGAGAGAGAGATTGTTTGTGTATCAATGGGAGTGTATGTATGTGTGTATGCAATCACGTAATCACGTGAGAGATGTACGCTGTGGGGTGAGGGGAGAGAAGAGAGGGGGTGGGTAAAGCGAGCGAGAGAAAGTAAAGTGGGTTAGTGAGAGAGAGAGAAAAGAGAAAAAAAACAATTTTTCTTTATTTACTACAATATATATATATTATTTTTTTTTTTTCGGATTCTTTTCTTTCCTTTGTAGCACCTATTTGATCTGTTTGTTTTGTTTCTTTCTTTTTTCTTTGTTTGTTTGTTTTTTCTTTTTTTTTTTTTTAGAGGGGACTTCCTCAATAGGGTTTAGCCGTAAAGAACAGAGAAGAGAAGAAAAGAGAAAAAAAAAAAGTGTGAGTGAGTTCATATATGAGATCTGTGAATAAGAGAAGTCCCTCAGACTCCTGCCAATAAATAAATAAATAAAAGGGATTGGATGAATATAAAATAATGGCAAATAACAATAGCAACAAGAATGGAAGAAAAAAGAAAAGAAAAAAACATAAACACACATACACACACACACTATATATATATATATATATATATTGATAAATCCACTTTAGGCACAGCAACCATATCTCCCACTAGAGCCACCTGATTCTTTATCTTCACTATTACTTCCATTCCCTTTCGGGGCTGCACGTAAATCCACCACCCCGCGTTGTATTTTTCCATTTCGTTGTCTCTTATCATCATACATGTAATCTTCCTTTGAGAGTGTATGAACACCCACAGACTCTCTTCCAGTGGTTGTAGATGGATTTGTTCGTCTCGCTCCTTTAACCACTTTACCTTCTAATACTCCTTCTTCTCCCTCTCTCTTTTCTTCTTCATTTTCATTTTCATTATCTTCTTCAATGCGTAAATGTCCTCCTCGTCTTCGTGGTCGTCTGGCTAAGGCATCTACACTACTCCCACCATAAACTCCTGTTGTTGATGTTGTTGTTGTTGTTGTTAATATCATCTTCTTAGTGGATGTGGATTGGGCGATGGCGGTGGCTAATGCTCTAAATGCCTCTATTACATTCATTCCTGTCTTTGCACTTGTGGTGAAGTGTAGGGCGTTGTGTTCCTTTGCAAATGCCTCAGCCTCCTCTTGCGTGATATCCCGTTCCTCTTCCCGATCGGCTTTATTTCCACAAATCACGAGTTGAATATTATCTCCCACCACAGCCCGTAGTTCTCTTATCCACATATGCACCTTCTCCAGGGTATCTGCATCTGTGATGTCATACACCAACATAGCTCCATGGGCATTGCGGTAATAAATAGGCCCTAAAGCATGAAATCTTTCCTGTCCAGCTGTATCCCATATTTGCAGAGATACCGTTGGTGTTGTTGTTGATGATGTTGATATCCCACTATTATTATTATTATTATTATTATTATTATTATTATTATTATTATTATTATTATTAGTCGTATCCAGTAGGGGTACACGGGCGCTAGTATACATACCTGCCTGGGTGGTACTCCGTGTATTGGGATCGAAGGTGTTCTCTACAAAACGAGAGACAATAGAAGTCTTTCCAACACGTCCCTCACCGAGCAGTACAACTTTATATATACTAGTCATTTAATACAAAAAACTAATCGTGTACAATAAATAAATACCAAATAATAGTAAATAATTATTATAAGTAATGATTCTTCTAATAATTCTGGAATCAATATATATATATATATAAATTCCTTGAAGACTAATAATAGAATGAATCCCAGATAATAGGTGTATAGAGCACGCTATCTATATGAAAGAAGAAGAAAGAAAAAAAAAAAAGAAGAGAAACGTCTATAGTGATTACAAGGCTTTATAAAACAGTAAAGGAAGATAGATAGAAATTTTACATCAATATATATATATCTTCTCTTCTATGATTACATTTAGTGTCAAGGTAAACCGTCACTATCACTATTAAAAGTCCCGTAGAAACCAAACGAAAGAAGACACTAAGAAAAGATTTATCTCATAAAAACACATGAACTACTTTTTCTTCTTCTACTACCACTGTAAATAGAAGCAGCAAGAGAGAGAGAGAGAGAGAGAGAGAGAAAAAAAACAATACGGCTCCAATAATACCAAGTAGTCCATCAACAATAATAACCACAACTAATAATAATAATAATAATAATAATAATAATAATAATAATAATAATAA
>NW_021639854.1:261830-266113 GCF_002087225.1 Trypanosoma theileri | reverse complement strand
TTATTATTATTATTATTATTATTATTATTATTATTATTATTATTATTATAAGAATGAGTAGTGACATGTGTGGTGTGTCCTTGTTGCCCTTCTCTGTCTCTATCCACAACTCCCTCATCTTCTTCTTCTTCTTCTCTATTCCGTAAATCTCTCCTCGCCGTGTGAAGATCTCTCACTCCATACATCTGCCATGTACACAACTCGGCTTTCAATGCGGCGTCTAATGAATAACGGGATTTCATGTTTAAATGCACTTTCTCTTCTAATGCCTGTTGGAGTTCCGTGTTGGCAGCCACACCACCACTGTGTAGATGCGAGATACCGCTTCCATGCACTTGTGCTCTGCGGCGCAGGGAATCCCAGAGATCTTTCAATTGCTCCTTTACACCTGTTGCACGGAAACGTGTGAACACATCTTGTAAACGCCATCTTTCATCATCTTTTTCTATTTGTTCATTTTTATGTTGTTTCTCCTTCTTTATATCGTGATCTTGTTGATATTGAGATTGTGAAGATGATGATGATAATGATGGATATCTCCCAGCACTGTAGAGATCATCCACGGCATTCGGAGCTCTCTGCCGCATCCAAGTGGATTCATCATCTTCTATAGCTTGTAAGAGAGATTCTTCACTGTATTCTATTTCTTCTCTCTTCTGCTGTTGTTGTTGTTGTTGTTGAGATAGTGTTTCCCTTCGAATACAAACAGCCACTAATGAACCGAGTTGTGCGAGTTGTTGTGTGGTCTCCTGCACACGTGTTTGCATCCCGCGTAGATGCTGAAGACCACAACAAAGTCGTCTATAAATATGATGATGGGCGGGTAAACATAATTGAGCATCTAATGTAGAGTGTAAACCGAGTGCGGTGATCTGTTCAGCACGTTGATGTAAGGAAGACTCCAATCGATCCATAGAGAGAGAAATGAGACGTTGTAGAGATAAGAGACGACGAGTGATATCAGACATTCGTACATTAGAGATATAATTAGGTGTTAATTCCTTTTCTTTTCCTTTTTCTACTTCTTCTATGGGTAAGATGCGTTGAATCTGCTCGAGGCGATAGGCAATGTGTTCCTTCTCAGTAAAGGAGGCTGGTGGCCAAGGCACAGCTGCAGGAAAACAGTTTAATAATCTTTCACCAGCAATATCTTCTTTTTCTTTTCCCTCTACTGTTCTTCTCATGGTTGAAGATCCACCAATATTACTATTACTATTACTATTATTACTATTACTATTATTATTACTAGTAATAGTAGTATTAGTAGTATTATAAGGAGGAGATCTTTCTTTTCCTTTTTTATCTGTGGGAGTTCGTTCTTGTTGCGGAATAGGAACCCGTTGAAGGAGAAATGGATATCTCCGCTGCAGCTGCACGTGTTCAGCAATCGTCACGAGTTGATATTCCTTTGTAATCCACAGGAGTGCCAATAGTAATTCATGTATAGATCCACGCAGAAGTGTTTGTGTATATAAGTTATCTCGTGTATATCCCAATTGGGCTAATGTACACAAGACATAATACCATAGTGAAATAGGTGGTGGGGTTTCCAATTGAGTGATAAAGGATGGACTGCCATGATGTCTTCTTCCACACTTTTCTTCTTTTTTTTCTTTTTCTTTTTTTTCTTTTTCTTCTTGTTTACACCACTGTAGTCTTATGGGAACCCAACAGTTCTCTCTATTTGTGGAAAGAGAATTAAAAGAAGTATGAACAGCAGTGGATTTCTCTTGGGTCTCTTTCTTCTCCAATAGTGATTGACAATAAAATACGGCGTTAAAGAGGACCTGCCAGAGACCGTGTCGAATCATTTCATCACTTAATGCGGGTGATTGCAGTGTGTGAAGAGAAGATGGAGAACTATTATTATTATTATTATTATTATTATTTAACCATCGCTGATAATATCCCTCTAGAGAGGCTACAAAATAAAAGAGACTCTCTTCATCATCTTCATCCTTCTTATTATTCTCATCATCTTCACTATAAGAAGCATAAGAAGAAGAAGAGAGAAAAGGTGGTCTATGTGAGGATGACTGCACTTCTCTGTTCACCGCATTCAGCACCATTGGCGGCCGTGCAAAGAAACCAAGTGTTGCCCATATATTTAAGGCCACATACTGTACACAGGAAGTATCATATACAGTAGTAGTAGTTGTTGTTGTTGGTATAGTAGTAGTAGTAGTAGTAGTAGTAATTGGCTTAATACTAGTATGAGTAGTTTTTCTATAAATATTACTATTACTATTAGTATTAGTATTCGTTCGTGGTATAGTGACGTCTGTCTTTTTCTTTCCCACTAGGGATGGTGTATATGGTACAGTATTTCTTTTGGTTGTTTCTCTTATGCCTGTGGGTATGGATGTATGGATATGTCTTTCTTCTTTTTCTTCTTTTTCTTTTTCTTGTTGTTGTTTGTGATCTATGGATACTTCTCTTTCCCGCAGTTGACGTTCATCGGCGAGTTTCTCTGCAAGTCCGCGTATTTCCCGCTCGAACTCCGCGAGTACACCTGTAAACTCATCACCGCAGGAACTCTCCATCTCTATTCACTCTCGTTTATATATATATATATATATATATATATATAGTGATAGTGAGGATTATCTCTATTCTTCCTGTATATTCTTCTCTATCGCTAGTGTTCAGATTACAGAGAGAGAGAGAGAGAAGGGGGGGAAAAGCACACAGTGATTACAGAATAACAATAATAGCAATAATAATAATAATAATAATAATAATAGAAATAACAATAATAATAATAAAAGGAATGGCAATAATAACCATAGTAATAATAAAAATAATAACAATAATCAATGAAAGAAAGGGTTAAAAAAGAAAAAAAAAAAAGAAGGAAGGAATGTATACATTACATGCATAAATGAATGGAAATAAAGGAAGGAAGGAGGGAGGGAAAGAAGTGTAGCGAGTGAAAGGAAAGTAAAAAAAAAAAAAAGAATAGGAATTTAAATAAATAAATAAAAAAATAACACTAAATAATAATAATAATACTAATACTAATCATAATCATAATAATTTTCTTGACTCAACAAGGATGAAGAATCCCTAACAATAATAATAATAATAATAGCACTAATAGTGATTAGATGCGGATGTAAACAGCAAAGATGGGCAAACAATATAATAGAGATGTGATGATTTTCTCTTTTTTTTCTCACTCCGTCATTCTTCAATAGTAAAAAAAAACGAAAAAAAAGGAAAAGATAGTCAGTAGACACGCATACATACATTTACTCATTCATTCATTCATTCATTCATTCATATAAAAATACATTTATATATATATATATATATATATATATATGAAGCCAACATTTAAAACGAAAAGAGGAAAAAAAAAAAAAATTCCCTACTTTCTCTCAGCAATAGTCTGAGATGAAATAGAGAGAGAGAGGGAGAGAAAAGTTGGTAAAAGGAGGGGAGTAGGGAGAAACAAGGCTTGTGATAAATAACAATAGTAATAATAACAACAGATAATAACCTCAATAATAATAACAACAGATAATAATAATAATAATAATAATAATAATAATAATAATAAATGCTGTTGAAATTGTGTTTCGGCATCTACCAGTGCACGGCCTCTTATCTCTAGGCATTTTTTCTTTCTTTCCCTCACCTTATCTCTCTCTTTATATACATATATATATAGAAAGAGAAAGAGAAGATCAAGCGAAAGTGTCCAAAAACAAAAAAAAAGAAAAAAGATATCATTACGAGAAACCAAAGTAAAAGTAACGGGAAATAAATAAAAAAAAAAGAGGGAAAATATTGGGGAAAATAAAAACACATATATACATATACATACATACATATATATATATATATATAGGGATACTCCGGCAATAATAAAGAAACCCCCACCCCCAACACTCAGGAATAGTAATGAAGATAGAGGGAAACGAAAGAAAGTAAAGTAAAAAAACGCAACAGCAAACAAAAGGAAAAAAAAAGCAAAAGCAAAAGCAATAACAGTAATAATAATAATAATAATAATAATAAAGAAAAGCAGTAAATATCCGTAGATGTAATGAATAAGGCAACGGGAAAACACAAAGATCATCCCGATCCAATAAGAGAGAGAGAAAGAGTCATATACATATATAGATAGATAGAAAGACATATAAATAGATAAATAGATAAATGGATTATTACGGTCTAAATAATATTTAGACAGAATGAACGTACATATAAATATAAATAAGAGATTAATATATCCAATACATACACCGTATAATATATATATATATATATATATATAT
>NW_021639854.1:256469-260666 GCF_002087225.1 Trypanosoma theileri | reverse complement strand
ATATATATATATATATATATATAATTCTGCTTGTCTCCCTTTTATTTAGTCGCTAACACTACTTGATTACCTCCCTCTCTTCCTTATCCTTTTCCTTCTTGAACGGCGCCCACTCACTCACTCACTCACTCACTTAACTTTTTTTTTTTTGTTTTGTTTCCATTTCGCCTCATGTCTTCTTCTTCTTTTTTTTTTTTCTTTTTTTTCTGTTTTCAACATCCCACTTCCCATATAATATATTGTTAACGACTGCGCCTTTTTTTTTTTCTTTGTTTTTCGTTTTCTTTTTTTTTTTTTTTTCGTTGTTCCATCTTTCTCCGTTGGTTTATCTATCGAATCTGTGGGAGGTTCCCTTCAGACTTGCTTTTTTTTCTTCTCTTTTCTTTTCTTCGCTTTTTTTTTTTCGTTTTGATGTTTGGGTTCATATTCTTTGCTGGTTTGTTTTCTTTCTTTTTTTTTTTTAATTTGCGTATCGCTTTCGTTGTCAGAATTCATTTTTTAAATCTGTTTGCGTCATTTCTCTCTGAATTTAACCGCTGAAGATATCAATGTAAGTGCGCACCTCTCATCCTCTTTGTGCTGATGTTTCCTATATATATATATAAACACAGCTATCCCTTTTTTTCCTTCTTTCTTTTTTCTCTCTATCAATGTATATTTTTCTCTGTTGGACTCTCTTCTTTGTTTTTCTTCGTTATTCTTCTCTCCAACGCACATACACACACACATATATATATATATATATATATATATATATATATATATATATATATATATATACACGCACACGCAAAACAGTAGAAAGAAATCTCAATCGTAATCGTAATAGTAATAGTAATAATAATAGTAAAAGACTTTTAAACGTTTTTTTTTTCCCCCTTTTCTTCCTCATCATTTCTTTTTTCTTTCGTTTCTTGACTTTTCGTCTTCGTCATGCATGTGTCTTATATATATTTTTTTTTTCTTTGCATACCGTTTTTCTCTCTGGTGTGTATGTTTGTTTGTTTGTTTGTTTTTCCTTTTCTTTCTTCACACCTTTAGGTACACAGACGAAATGTACCTTTCACTCCTAACAGACTGTTTATTTGTTTTTTTCGTTTTGTTTTTTTTTTTTTTTCGTTCCTTCCTCCTTCCATCTCTTCGTCTTTTGGTCGTCTTCTATTGTTCTTTCTTTATAGTAATCGTAATCGTAGTAAAAATCATAGTTTTGTTTTTTCTTTCTTTCTTTTCTGTTATTCTCGTGTAAATGTGTGTAGGGATTTCATTCCCTCTCTGTTAATACGGTGGAATATCATTTCCTCTTTCGCTTCGCACTACTTTTTTTTTTTTTTTTTCATTTGTGGATGATAGAGACTCCATTCATGTACTTTGATCTTCTTTTTCTTTTTCTGCTCCTACCGAGCAGATCACTTCTCGCCCTCAACGCCCATCATCGTCATGTGCTTATTGTTGTTGTTGTTGTTGTTATTATGATGTGGATGATGATTATGATGATGCGAGTTATAATGATGATGATGATGATGATTATTATTATTATTATTATTATTATTATTATTATTATTATTATTATTATTATTATTATTGGATCCTCTATTTCCACTGTTCATTTTAGAGCCCATACCACCACCAGTACTCAAGTTCCCTTTTCCACCATTCCCACCAACGTTATTTCCCTTCGACATGTGATTCCCATTCACACCATTCATACCGTTGCTGTTACTGTTATTATTATTATTATTGTTAGTATTAGTATTAGTATTATTCACCATACCGTTATTACCAGACACATTGGATTGAACTGCTTTCGAGCGCACATCATATATACGCAGTACACGTGCGGCTGGTGTAGCTGCAGCAGCAGTAGTAGTATTAGTAGTAGTAGTGGCTGTAGGTGTGGGAGCAGATACACTTTGTACGGTGAATGGAGATGTTCCCGGCAGTGCCCCAGCGACAATGGGGGAATTCCCTCCACTATACGTATTCTCCGGCCGTGCGGGAAATAATAAATGACTGCCATTTATATTCGTATTTGGGTTTGCACTGCTGCCATTGTTGTTATTATTATTGTTATTACCGCTAGAGACAATCCATTGACCGCCGAATGTTAACGGCGATGTGCCGCTGCCGCCAAAACAAGAGACGGCACTACCGGCGTACGTCATGGGACTCGTGTGGGCCGCCGCTGAAGAGGCAGAAGAGAGTGGCGGTGGTAGTTGTTGTTGTTGAGATTGAGATAGAGATAGAGATTGTTGTTGAGATTGGAGAACGGCGTGCCGCTGCTGATCGCAAATGGTGCGGAACGCCTCCTCCGACACTTCCCCGACCGACAGCGGCGTGGTGGTGTAACACGTGTCGCCAATCGTGACGGTCCGCGTTGCCGGCGTGACGGAGGCGAGAACCGCCATAATGTGCGGCGGGGGCTGCAGCCGCAGTTCATACTCGCGGCAGATGTGAATATTATTGCAGTCCTCCAAATAACGGCAGCGGTGGGCCAAGTGCAGTCGACAGATGAGTTTCGCGGGGAGCTCCAATACCTCCTCACGATCATCCACTGTTTGACTGTTGTTGCTATTGCTGTCATTATTCGTTTGGCTGTTATTGTTTGTAGTCGTCGTCGTCGTAGTAGTATTATTATTATTATTATTCTTCTTGCTGCTGCTGTTGTTATTGTTATTATTATTATTATTCTCCTTTGAGGAAGGTGGTACTTGTGAAGATGTCTGTTGTTCGGATTTCCGCTTGGGTGGAGGTACACTGTGGGCCATAAATCGCAGTAAACCCACTGTTTGGGCCACACGGTCTGTTGGAATCAAATCACTGCTGTCGCTATTCATACTATTACCCCCACCACCATGCTTGTTATTATTATTATGATTGGCATTATCTCCATTGGAATTGGTATTTCCCATCCCACCATTATTGTTATTACTCGTCCCACTGCTGTTCACCACACGAATAAATTTAAAACGGTTTGTTAATACCGAGGTATCATGCGGGTCATCATGTACACGACAACACGTTGGTGCATGTAAGGCCTCATATCGTAATTGTGGAATAGCGGATGGAAGTACATGTGCTTGTCTACACCACTGATGTCGACATCGACCCTCGAGAAATGAAATACAAAGAGATGGAACACTTCCAGCAGTGGCGGTGGCTTGTGTGTGGACGAGTTGAGAGAGTGGAACCCGCAGTTTACGGGTGAGGGGATCGAGAACCCAAATCCAACGTTCACCTTCGGTCTTTCCATCACTGTCCTTACTTGCACTTCTATCACCACTGTTACTCTTACTGCTGCTGCTGTGGTTGTGGCTGTGGTTATTATTGTTATTATTATTATTGTTGTTATTATTATTATTTGTGGTGGTGGTGTTGTTGTTGTTTGGGTTAGAGTTGAGGTTTCGGATCTCTTGGCTGTCCGTATGGGTCTTGTCCTTCTCCGTCTGGCTTTCACACAGTGCCGACGTCTTCACATAATCCCCAACATTTAGTCCATTGGAATTGGTGGTGTTATTATTGGTATTAGTGTTCTTGTTGTTGTTGTTGTTGTTGTTGTTGTTGGTAGTAATAGTGGTATTGTTGTTATTACTGTTGTTGTTGAGTTGAACGGCATCTGTGGTGTTATCGGCCGCAACACTCCAAAGATGCGGCTCCACCGCAGTAGTAGCCACACACCCCAAATCCATCTATCAATCTATATATATAGATACAGATATATATATATATAGATATACTTTAAACGAAGAGTAAAAAGAGAATTTGCTGCTGCTGCTCCTATTGATGCGGCAGCCTTTTTCTTTCTTTTTTTCCTTTTCTTTCTTTTCTTTTTTTGCTTAATGATAATAATAACGATGACGCTCTTGTCAAAACGACTCGCTATGTCTTTCTTTCTTTTTCTTTCTTTTCTTTCTTTTTTCTCGCTCTCTGTGTGGATGCTACGCGATTGTGTAACTCCCTCAAATAAACACGCTTTTCAATCCCAATTGGGTTTCTATCGCTATGATGCTGAAAAAGAGGCTCAATAAGAAAAAAGAGAAAAACAAAACAAAAAAACAGACAAACGTACACTCACAGGTGCACAAGAACTATACTACACAGAGAAATATACTCACCTACAATAAGCCCAGGAGTGTATGTATGCGTATCTTTCTGTTTATTACCCTATTTGTATATATATATATATATATATATATATAT
>NW_021639854.1:234153-256274 GCF_002087225.1 Trypanosoma theileri | reverse complement strand
TTTTTTTTATCCTCTCTTCGTTTCGTTGTGTTGCTTTTTTTTTTGTTGTTTGTTTGTTTAATTGGTATTAACCAAAAAAAAGGAAGAAAAGAAAAGAAAAGAAACACATATATGATGAAGATCAAGAGAATATCTAATAAAGAAGTACACACTACTGCAAACACCACTCTCTCACCAGAGAGAATGAGAGAGAGCGGGGAAAGACCAGAAAGAATGAAGCAGTGATAGAAATATAACGTACCAGATAAATAAATAAAAAGAGGGAAAGAAAGGGAGAAAAGTAAGAAAGTAAGATAGATAGATAGAAAGAGATCATAGTAGTGAAGTCTCTCTGTGTGAATGTGCTACATGCATTTTTTTTTTTTTTTTTACACATACGTACACAGATACACATCATGCGGAAACACATATGCTTTCAACACCCACATGCGTTGATACACAAACTGAGAAATAAAGAAAAGAAAAAACAGAGAGTCAAGAGGAAAATACCTCTTACTTCTCTGCATTTCTTTCTGTGTATGCAAAGAAAAAGAAAGAAAGAGAAAGAGAGAAAGAAAGAGAGAGATAAGGCGGAAAATAGCTCCTTTACCGTCCTCTCTCCTTTCAAAATACCAATATAGTTCCAATAGTAATAGCCATAGTAATAATAAGAATCATACAAGTGTAGTAGTGGTTTAGAATAGGAATTTCAACTACGATTTCCCCCACATACATATATATATATTCATCTTCCTTCGTTATTTGTTGCTGTTGCCATTTGTCCTTTCTTCCTGTTTAAATATTGCGGACCCTTAACAGTATTCACTCACACCTTTTTTTTTTTTTTTTTACAAAGGGAATTGACTCTCTCCCTCTTTCTTTCTCCTCACTTCTCGTTGTGTACCACCTTCCTTTGTCTGAATGCATGCATACATGTACATACCTACATTCCTATATATATATATATGTACGTTTGTTTGTGTGTGTGTATGTGTATGGGTGTGTACTGTACCTTCTTCTTGTTCTTGTTCTTCTTCTTTCCACTCTCTTTATGGTTCTCTCACACTTCCCTCTCTACGCCGCCTTTGTTTTCTGCGCACGTGAGAGGGCCACATTGTGCAACATGCGCTCCTTCACAATGAGATGAGACGCTTTATCCAACAATCCCACACTCCGTTCCACGGCGGCATTCCATCCATTGATCACCTCCGCCGCATTCTTTGCCGCCTCAAAGACCACAAGTCCATCCACGCGGTCCATCTTTGCATATAATGTCTTTGCCGCAACCATCATCATGAGAAACTCCTCTGTGTGTTCTGGTGTGAGTCCAACGAGTTGGGCAAGGCGTTGAAGTGGAAGACGTGTGTAGAAGCGGGCAATAACGAGCAGATCGTGTTCACTGCAGCGACTGCGCAGGAGTTCCTGTCGGTCTGGATGTGGGGCGAGTTCGGTGTGGGTGGCGCAGAGTTCCGCTACTGCCGTGGCCACGCGTTCTCGTATCAGTGCAATACTTGTAAACTCCTGCAGGAGAAAGTGCAATTGCGGTACCTCCTCTAATGCCTGTGGGAGTCTTGTAGTGATGCCGCGAATAGCAGCCGTGCGATCTGCAAACCGCGTGGCCGGTGAAAAGGCGGTACACTCAGCGAGATCCTCCAATGCGTTGGCCGGGGCGTGTTCGGCGATGAGATAGTGAACGGCCATACTGCTGAGAGCGGCGAGTTTCTTCTCTTCACTGGTCTCTGTGAGATACGTCTCATACCAGCAGCGGGCCACATTAAAGTAAGACCGGCGTTGGGCGTAATAACGCCGCATGAGATCAAAATAAGTGAGTTTGGCTTCGAGTGTCTCTGGACGGCCAAGAGCGCGGTAGTTAATACGACGAGAGACCAGCGGTGTGTGTTCATAGTCCTCCAGTTCAAGACAGAGGCGGATGTGTCGATTAAGTGCATCCAACTTCTCCACACGGGGCATATTGGTGATTGTCTCAATGTGTAATCCATCTAACAAATCACAGGCCGCACGTTTTTGACCTTCTGCTTCCATCAGTTTGGCTAAATCAATTGCAAAGCGTACATGTTCTAACTCCACGTGTATTTTGCTGTCGGTAACGTGAACAATACGCTCCAGTACTTCTCTGCGACGTTCCTGCGGTAGTGAACCATCCGAAAGTAACACCGCACACTCTGCAATCATGGCACTTTGTGCCTGCTTTGTCTGTCCACGCTTACGCATAAGCATTTCAAGCATATCCAACATCTTTGCACAATCTCCATGGACACGGTAAACACGAATTACCTCCACCACGAGACGTTTTGTAGAAATACCATCACCAGCAAGACGAGCGACTTTTTCAAGGGCTAGTAATTCTCCCACAATCTCATCCAAGCTTTTATTGGTTGCACGCAGTACAACGGGAATGGTATCAGCATTAATACGCTCAAGAAGGGCATTTGTTGCCTCACTGTGGTCCTCCTGCTGCTTGAAGCTAGCTCCCCTCCACTCATCTACATCAGTCATTTTGTTTTGTTTCTTTGCTTCTCTGTTTGGTTGTTGTTGTTGTTTTTTATTTTGAAAGGGACTACTCTCTTTTCACTTTCGTTTGTCTGCGTTCCTCTTTCTTTGTTTCCTGTGCTCCTTCTTGTCTTTGTTTGTTGTTGTTTGTTTCTTTGCCCTCGGCTTCTCTTTCACTTTTTTTCCTTCCTTTTTCGGTCGGTCTTCTTGCTTCTCTTTCAAATAAATGTAACTAAACAAATAGGAATTGCTTGCACCTACGATTATTTTTAAAGGAAGAAAAAAAAAAGAAACAAAAAGAAAAAAAGAAGAAAAATCAGCAATTATTAGTTTGAAAAACTCATAAAAAAACAAAAACAATAAGAAGAAGAAAGAAGAAAAAAAACGAACGCGTCACACTTCTTTATTACTAAGCAGACAAAATCTCTCGTTAATAGAATGTTTATAGTAGTAGCCAGTGCTTCTTTGTTTTTTTTTTTCCATATTTGTTTTTTTTGTTTTTTTTATTCTTTTTGCATTAAACGGGTAATAATGTAAAAGGATACACAGACCTTTTCTTTTTTTTTTTTTCTGTGTCTTTGCACAGTTATAAAATAGGCAGAGAACAAGAAGAGTTGCCTCTATCTCTCTCTCTTTTCCCTTTCCTTTCTTTCTTGTATATTTTCTCTCAATTACTAGGAAAGTTTGGAGGTGTGGAACAACACAGACTCATACTCTGTGAAGGCGCTGTCAGGATGTGCTCTTTGACCCAACATTACCCAATCCGGCAACAATGCAATATTTCCTTTCTTCCCATTATGTAAAGATGAATCTTCTTTTTCTCCTTCTTCCTGTTGTTCTTGTTGTTGTTGAAGTAATGGGGCAATAGTCTTTAAATGTTGAATGGCACCTGCCACTGCTGCAGCATGATCACTACTCTTTACACGGAGTTGTTGTGTCCATGCATTAGGAGCATATCGGACATGCAGAGCCCGCTCCACTCGCAGTTCATTAGGCAGATTATAGAAAGTTGTCCCCCCTTCTTCCTCTTCTTCTTCTTCTTTTTCTTCATTTCCATTCTCATCACTAGAACCATGGTTTCGCTTCTTTTCCACAGTTAAAACATGATTGGCCAAACGACTTCTCACAGCACTTTCAAGTAATAACTTACTGCGAGAAGTGGAGTTAACGATTAAGTGTCCTGCCGCACGTGAGGCTCGTAGTAACTCTACCACCACTTCTACATCTTCCTGTCGTAATTGTGCCCCAACCTGACGAGAGAGCGTAATGATTTGAAGTGCCATATCAGTAACAGCAGTAGCAGCTACTCCGTAGAATAGGGTTGCCGCGTTTTCTTCTTCTGTAGAACCACGAAGGGTAAGAGCCATTTTGGTAAATAAAAGACGGAGTCCATCTTGAGTAAAGAGACGTAATGATCGACGCATGTGTTGTGGATTCCACGCAATGGCAAAAGATGGAAGTCCTCCCACTGTAGAATTGTTAGATTGACCGTCCAGTAAAATCCGCAGTCCACGTGCTGCATTGTGCCATTGTTTTACTAAACGTGTATGCACAAATGGGGCTGTCTCAATTGCAAGTACTGTAATAGATACATCACGATTACCTTCTTCTGTTGGGACTGACTTCTCTGAGGCATCAGAAGAAGAAGAAAAAGAAGTCTTTGCTGCCAATGGATAGTGTAGTCGAACCTGTTCCCAGAGTCCACTTGATCCACGTTGATTTAACATTGCCAATTCCTGTTGATAATCTGCAGCGGCATCTTCACTGTCTTCCTCCTTATCGTCGTCTTCCACTTCTCTGTTATTTCCCCCTTTTCCACCCAATGTGGGAATACGGGTATGAAATGGTTCAGGAAGTGAATGCCATGTTGCGGATTGCAAAACTTCTCTTGTGTAGGGTCCCTCCTGCAGTGGCAACTCCGTGTACTCCAAGTGTGTCCACCATGAACCTTCTTTTTTATCATGTTTATTATTACTCTTGTTGCTATCTTTACTGGTGTGGCCTTCACCATAATGACGACGGTCAGTCACCACAATATGCATTTCCTTTTCTGGGTTGAACATTGTCATTACAGGCACACGGTGGGCAGTCATATGGATAGCATCAAAGGAAACACATGAGAAGGAGGTCTCAGATGGGGACTCTGGTGGTACCAGGCAAGTAAAGTGAAACCCAAATGTCTTGGTATCAGTATAGAGAAGTGTAACCAAAAGAATATGTGGTCCAGCAAACTCCACTCGCTCTATCGTTGTACCCTTTGGAATAGAAATGATATGTGGCTTACTTACAGTTTCTTTCTTTGCGGCTATAAGTCCCAACACATGACAGGCACGTCCACCAGGAGTAAACACGGCCACATATGTTAATTCTTCAGAACTATTCCCCACTGCACTTGAGACTGCCATTCTGAAGGAAACATTTTTGCGAGATTCCACTGTGGTATTGTTTAATGAGAGTAATGTCACCTCCGTTGATTTCACCTCCACCTCAGGAGTAATGGATACCGTAATGCGAACAAGGCGTCCTGTACCAGTAACCAGTAGGAATCTTGTTGCCGACAAAGCTTGTATACTGCATAGATCCTCACTTTCAAATCCAGTTACAACAAGACGAGCATCTGCGAGAAAAGAACGCCACTGTCGGTTTTCCCGCTTTGTGGTACGAGGAACATCTGCCTTTGTGGCGATGTAAAGTTCTTTTTTACTGTTTTTGCCATTTTTTCCTCCCTCTCCTCCCACAAGGAACGCAACTGTGTGTGCACTTAGGCAGCACACCTCACACACACGCTTTCCAGCCGTTATGGAGTCTGCGCGAACAGCCCACTGCAGTGCCCAAGTATCACAGCGAAAGAGACCCACTGCAAAGAACATTTCCTGCGAGGAAACAGACGAGGTATGATGATAAAAAGAAATAGCCACATGTTCTCCCGCTGCATGCATTTTCGCATCTGTGTGTTGCTGTTCAGAGTCGTTCCGTATTCTCTTGACTGTTGGGAACTGACTCCATGATGAGAGTGGTGCTGGTGATGGGGCTCCTGTTGGATGTACGGCTTCAATATTAGCTGCTGGTCGACCGCCGTACATATCAATAAAAGATCCACCGCAGGCAATACGCCCAGTCGCAGACAATTGCATAACGGACATATTTTATTTTCCTTCTTTCCTCTTTTGCTTTCTTCCCTTGTGTGTGTGTGTGTGTGTGTGTACGTTTATCTTTCTCTCTCTTCTAACCAGGAGGGAGAATTATGAATGGCGTACACTTCACCTCCTCTACCTTTACACATGAAGAGTTAAAAACAAAAAAAAAAAAAAATAGATATCAAAAGAGAAAGTGCAAGCCAAATACATCATAAGGTCATACAGATAATTATTCTTTTTTTCTTTTCTGCAATCACCCATGTTAAAAATACAGAAATAAAAAAGGAACACAAAACTTTTTTTTCTTTTTTTTTTTGCCTTCCTCACTTTCCTTCTGTCATTCCTAATTGTGAGCTAAAACACACATCCTAAAATAAATATATATAGGGAGAACAAAGTAATATAGAGAGAGAGTATGTATGTATGTATGTATGTTCGTATAAATGTATGTCTGTATATATGTGTTTGTATTTATGTGTGTGTCTAATATGTGTATCAGCAGAAATTTGGGTGGTTTCGGAAAAAACAAACGATGAGAAAATAAAAGATATACACAGAGCAGAAAAAAAAACACATGTTTTCTTTTCTTTCTTTCTTGTTGTTTTATTTTTCTTTTTTTTTCGCTCTCTGTGGATACCCTCCAGGTTTCACTAGAGCACTCAAAATTAGTCTCTTCGCCACTCCAATACCTTCTTCTTTTTTTTCTTTTTTATCATCTCACCAATTTCCCTTTGATCCTAAGACCATACCATTCTTATTTGTAGTTTTTCTTCGGTTTTATTGTTCTTCTTGGTATGTATGTCTCCATCCTTTCTTTCTTTTTTTTTTTCGTTCATCCATTTAATCTTCTCTTTTTCAATTCTTTGCAATGTTTGCTACCTTCATTCCCTTAAATTGATGTTTATCTGCCTACCCATCTCTATTTCGTTTCTTTTCTTTTTCCATACCACTCCGCCTCTTAAACACAAACACACATACAAAAACAAAAACAAAACAAACAAACAAATATACAGAGAAAATGTGTTGGCGCGAAAAATAGACAACTTATATTATTATATTGCGTTACTTGGTGTACGCCTAACTCCTACTCTCCTAAACTCCTATCCCTTCATCATCAATTTTTTTTTTTCGTTATATTTTTTTCTGTTTATTTTCTTTCCTTCCCTCTTCCATTCCTCTTAACAGTTCTCATACACACATCCATCCCTCTCCCTCTCACTCTCTCTCCCTCTTTCTCTCCCTAACTCATTCTCTAAGAGAAGAGCATCAGGAAGGCCAACATGAGGGCAAACAGACCAATAGCCTCTGTAAGCGCGAAACCAAGAATAGCGTAGTTAAACAGCATCTTTGTCAGGTTTGGCTGGCGGGCGCAGGCGACGAGGAGATTGCCAAAGATGGTTCCAATACCAAGACCCACACCGGCGAGGGCAATAGCCGCCAGTCCGGTGCCGACGTAGTGAAGTCCCTGAACAGAGATGGCTACAGTCGAGGCACGGCGCACCGCCAACGCAGACGGAGCGGCAGCCGCACGACGGGCCACAGGCTGAAGAACAATACGGCGCATCATCTTTTATTTTATTTTTATTTCTTGTTTGGTTTGGTTTGGTTTACGCTTCTTTATCGCTGCGTGTTTACTTGTAGCTCTTACCCTTTGCTGGTTTGCTATTGGTATTGTTCGTGTCAATGTTATTTTTTGTACAAATAGATGGAAAAAGAAGAAGAAAATAAAAAAAAAAAAATACGAGAAATAAAACAGAGGAAAAAAGAATAAAATGGTAGAATAATTTTTTTTTTTTTTAAAGGAAGAGAATACGAGTATACTCGAATTGTGGTTCATCAAGGTAGTAACCATAAAAAGGCACGAAAAAGTCATGAGATAAGTTTGAAGAGAGAAAGAAAGAAAAAAGAGAAAAAAAAGAAAAAGAAAAAGAAAAATAAATTTGCGAGAGTAGTGAAATATTCCACCAAATTATATCTCTCTATATAAACGCCTTTCACACACGCGTCCAAACAGAAAACAAAAAAAAAAAAAAAACGACACTAAAAAGGAAGGATACACTTATATATACAGAGACACATCACTTTGAACATACTCATATAGATGCACACATTCCTATATCCATGACTATCCCTTCCTCTCCAATGTAATGAATACAAAACCTGTCAAAACTCCTACTTTTTTTTCCTTTCCTTCTTTCTTTCTTTCTCTCTCTCTCTCTCTCTCTTTCCTTCCTTCTCATTCTTCTCTCTCTCTCTCTCTTCAATCACCTTGCTACACTCACACAACCTTATTCACTGAGCGCTCCCACTATCACCCTCACTCACGCCACCTGTATTTGCAGTGGTGCCTGTTGGTTGCTTCTTCACCACCTCCGCCGTCCACACCGTCTCGGCGGCGACATCGTGCCCTAACACATATCTCGTGTCCACATACGACTTCCCGAGACCGAAGCCGCTGCCGAATGCCGTGACGGCCATTCGTGTGCTGACGGAACGAAACACCACGAGTGAGAAGGCGGCACCGCAGAGAAAACCGAGACTTCCCAGTCGGAGGGTGTTGTCCATCACATATCGCCACTTCTCCGCTTCTGTGAGGGAGTCACGGGGGACAAGGACCTTCTCGCTAGCCAACGTAGAGAGACGTGTCGTCATTTAGAGTGTAGATGTATTCAAATACTATGTATATACGTATATATAAGTATATATATATATATTTTCTTATTTCTGTGTTTGTGCGGAAGTATTTCACCTGCACTATATTATTCCTTCAGCACTCCCCACCCTCCACAGACACTTCCTCTACTACAAATGTAGTACGCTATCACACACTCCCCTATCCATCACATTAAAAAGAAAAAAAGAGGGAAAGAAGAAGAAGAAGAAGAAAGAGAGAAAGAGAGGAGTCCGTGTAAATTAGGAAGAGAATAAAAGGACAGAGTAGTGTATTTCTGCAATAATCCCCAAAAAAAAAAAAAGAAAAAAGAGAAAAAAAAAATACAATTGAGTTGAACCAAGTGAATAAAGTGTACACAAGGCTCCACATATGAAAAACAAAAAAAAATGATATCTCAGTGAACGCGCACACTCATAGTCACACACACACAGACAGACAGACAATTAATAAAATAGAAAAATAGAAATAAGGCAAACTTAGAAAAGGGATTTCAAAATAAAAAAAGAAAATCCCATTCACTCAGCTTCCAATTATTATTCTCTACTTCTTCTTGGTCTGGTGGCGAAGGGCCTCCTCCATCTTGGCGCGTCTCTTCTTAGCGGCCTTGAAGTTACCAAGGCGCTTCTTACAGAACTTGAGCGCGCGCTTATCCTTACCAACACGCAGCAGCTCCTGAACGCGCCTTTCCATGGGGGACAGACCGACGAGATCAGTGATGATTGCCTTCACAGCGCGCAGCTTCTTGTGCGGGAGAGCGTAGCGGTCGTTGGAGGACGGGGCGCGGGCGCGGCGGGTGGTCTTGTGGCCCTTGTTGAAGCCAGCAATAATGCCCGTGCGTGGGGCGGGGGCCTGTGGTGCCTTTGAGGCCTCTTGTGTGGTGGCGGGCATGCTGTTCTTTCGGGGTGTGTGTGTGTGGGAGAGAGAGAGAGAGAGAGAATAAAGAGAGAGAGAGTATGGGGAAGTATAGGAAATAAGAGAGTGATGGGAGAGACAACTTTACAAGAGAAAAAATGAAGAAGAAAAATGAAAAAAGAAAAGAAAAGGGATAGGGTATTGTTTCTTTCTTCGCTTCTTTTTGTCTCTTTGTTTCTCTCTCTGTGTGTGAGTGAGTGTGAGCGGTTTCGCTTTTTTTTTTTGCTTTTTGCAGACCAAGAACAAACCACCAACACATACATAGAAACATTCAGAGCAACAGAAGAAAAGAGAAACAAAAGAAATGAAGAATGATAATTTAAAAAAGCAACACTAGAAGAAAAAAAGGAGTATTAAGAAAGATTTGGAGTGTATGGATAAATATATATATATATATATATATATATATATATATATATCATACCTCATGGCTTCCTAACTCCATATTAATTACGCTATTCCTTCACCAACTCGCTGTCGTTTTGCAGATTCCCTCGTCAGGAGTAATTCTAGCACCGGTACTCCTTTACTGTACTTTTCACGTAAGAGTCTATAAATATCCTCAACCACAGTACTCTTTGATGTATGCTCTCGCACGATTTGAACCCAACGTTTTCGCGGAACAGCCACACATCCCAACATGTCATCTTTATACTTCATACCCATGCCGAGATCCCAAACCTTACATCCCACAGATTGCATGGCAACTCCAGTAACCGCCAACTGCAAGGTTCCCGCACCATTCACACTATATGCCCCAGTTGCTGAGCAATAGATATCACCAACAAGAAAACCAATTTCTGCGGCAATAAGATCTCCTTCTTCAACATGTCCATTATCTATTCTAGAGTGTATCCAAGAAGATTTTCCTTCATCTTGATTCTCTGTATCGCTACAGTAGCGATGTCGACGAATAGCTACAACAACTATTTTAGTAGCGTAATCATCTGGATTAAGAAACATATGTGCAAAACATAAACGAAGTGCATGGCACAACCAATTTTCACCATGTTGTCTTCGAATAAGAGAAAAAGCAGGTGCTAAATCTTCTTTTCGGTTAATAAAAAGATCAAATGATATTGTACGGGTAGCTTCATTTCGACTACGTAAAAATTTTTTTGATACATGAAGTCTTGACAAGAGAAATTTTCCTTCATCTTCGTCACTACTCATAGGAAAACCTTTTACAGGTGGCTGAAGTTGTGTCAGACTTCGTAGTCCGTGTAATTTTGGGGCGAAGAAAAAGTAATTTTTAGTGAGTTTAATGGCCATTGGAAAAATACCCCGCCGGCATGAGGCATCAACCATACTGGGACAAAAGATAAGACAACATCCGTATTCACTTTCACGGTATGTAGATGAAAGACGTTCAGGAAGAGTATCAAGATCTGCAAAGTTCTGTACTAATGGGAATTGTTCCGAAAGAAAACGTAAACCCTCAGGTTTTATAGAAAGAACAGTGCGAACATTATCACGGCTAGCGGCATCGAGAACCTCTCTATCAATGTCCACTGCAGAAGTGTCACCTTCGTTCACTGTAACAAAATGCTTTGTTGTGTGTAACATCAAATGAAACTGCTCCAAGAAGAGACTGAGGGGGAAAAAAAGAAGAAGAAAAGGTATATATTATTACTATTATTACTGTTATCATTTATTTATTTATTATTATTATTATTATTATTATTATTATTATTAATTATTAAAACAAAATTATTAATTTTTTTTTTTTAAAAAAGACTACCATGTGTACATAGTACCTGGAAAATTTTTGCTTGAGCAATTTGAAAAGAGAATGAGAAGGGACTAAAACGAAAAGATCCTCTGGCGCAACATCAGTACTTTCAGGAACCTCCTCCATAGAGAGAAGATATCTTTTTACCTGTATAATACACGTTAACCTAAGTATTCTTTTATTTTCTTTCCCCTCCATTTTTATTCTCCTCTTCGTTGTTCCTGTTATTCTTGTTGGTCCCCCTGTTACCTCAGTCAAATCCTTTATACCAGCTCTAGATATCCCCACTGAGCTTCATGTATCAGGTAAATAAAATAAAATTAAAATAACCGTACGGTTTTCTTCTTCAATCGTTAAAGAATATATATATATATATATATATATATATATATATATATCGTGAGGAAACCTCCTCCTTCAAAAGAAAGAAAAATGAAAAATGAGAGTAAAAGATTTTAAAGAGGTTAAAAGTACAGTACGATAAGAAGAACAAATTCATTACTCCCACTCACAGTTTTGTTCCTTTAAATCTTTCCGTCCCTCCTTCCTTTTTTATGTTTTTTTTTTTTTTCTTCTTCTTCAATCATTCCTCCTTCCCAGGAGAAAAAAATATCGATAAAGCATATCAATGCACACCAAGACCCCACTGAAAGCTCAAGTCACGAAACACTACTTTCCCATCTCTTATCACTAACGATTCATGCACACGCTTTTGTGTAAATTTTGTTAACCAGTTTCCAATACCCGGGATAGATGACATTCCTCCGGAAATAAATTGCACATAACCCTCCCGTTTAAAAGTGTTACCTGTGATTGCAGTTGCTCGTGTTGTCCACATAAGACGTAATACTCTCTGTTCATTCTCATACACAGAGAGAGCAGCATGATGACCTCTCGCAACTCCCCAGAAACCAGCATAATGTATCTCATTATCCATAAGACTACGGAACTCCCCTACTTCTCTATCATCCTCAGCCTCAAAGAAAGACTTGGCAACAGCCATATTACCACGCAATGAACCAGTGGGATCATCCACGATAAGTTTCAATTTGCGGACACTATATGTCATAATGACCTCTCTAACTCTAGTACTTACACTTTTGAGCTATTGTTATATATATATATAAAGCTTTGACTTCTTTTTTTTTTTTCTTTACTTTTTCGTCTGCTTTATTTTTGTCGTTTGTCTGTTTTTTTTTTTTTTTTTTTTTTTTTTTTTTTATTATTTCTTCTTCTTTTAGTGTCAGGGTAACAGAGGAAGCGCAAAAGGAAGTGTGTGGGACAGTACCCACAAACACGACCTCCTCTGTTTTGAACACTACGATGTAACATAAAAAGAAAAAAAAGAAACAAAAACAGAAGGGTGCAGAAAGTTTGTATGAAGAATATCTAAAAGATAATATAGTCTCTAAAACACACAGACACACACATATACCAACATGAAGAACCAACCAACACACAAACAAACAAATAAATAAAACTGTGTATACACTATCACACACACATACAGAATTATCATTAACGTCAGAAACGTCATTTCATCCCATTATGATGTTTTGGGTAATTCATCCAAAGCAGCAGTCACAACAGCCTTCAGCTCTGCTGTCAATGGAATCGGCGTGAGTGGCTGCCATTCTAATTGCCCTGCTGGATCTTTAGGCACTCCTCGGCCTACTGTTGGGTCATCCTCAAAGATCTCTCCATCATCATCAAATACTACGTGCCCCTTTGGCATTTTTATATCCTTCATTAAGTTAGTGATGGGGGGTGTAAAAGAAAAAAAAAAAAAAGAGAAAGTGAAAAAGTAAAAAACAAAGAGATCCAGAAAAAGAGAAAAAGAGATCAAATAAAGTTGGGGAGGGGGTGGAGGGGGATGGTAAAAGAGCGAAAAAAAAAAAGAAAGAAAAATAATGAGATGACATCGTTGTCTATCAGAGAATGCATTTTGACGTAAAGTCTCGTATGAAATGTGTAAACACAATATCACTCGTGTTCACACACACACACACAGAAAGAAAAAGAGAGAGATAGAGATAGAGAGATAGAGGGGAAGAGATAGAAAGAAAAATGTGACACAGAGCACACCAACCAGAGACGCTGCAAAGAAAAAAAAAAAAAAAAGAATTACGCCCAGGTGTAATAACTTCTGTGTACAATGCGTTCGGTTGGTATTTACCTCTTATTTCCATTTAGTCTTCCTCATTTCAATTGGCAACAGTTGTCCCAGAGGAAAAGAAAACACACACACACACACACCAGTTTCCTCGAACCACCAAAAAGTTAAAAAAAAAAAACTGTTTATAACCGTGAGAGAAAAAAAAAAGATGACCTTATCATCTTAATTCCCTCTCCCACCCCTCTCTTTAAGAGGAACTTAACTCCCTAACGCATCTCTCTTTCACACCACTTTCTTTCTTTTTCTAAACTTATTTTTTCGTCTCATCTATCATCCCTCTACATTTTAACAGCTACGGTTTCAAAAAAAAAAAAAAAACAGCGGTAATTTCATATACCGTCACCTTCGTTACCTATACACTTTCACTTGGTGAAAGAAGGTTGGCTTCCTAACAGCCCGCATTTATATCATTTGCTGTTCGGAGAACAGATATCGCTGTCAACCTATACTTCCCAACCCTTCGTTTTGTTTTGTTTTGTTTTCATTCCACCTTTCCACCTTCTCCCATTTACAAACGGTTTCAAATCCTTTTTATTCTCATAAAAAGATTTTGTTGGCGTTGCGCTGCTTCTAATCTCTCTCCCTCTTTCTCTCTCTTGGTTCTTCTTTTCCCTACCTCAAGAGATAGGTCACCAATGATATCCAGTAGGGAAATAAATCAGCAGGTATCCAATATACTATGGCAGAAGAAAGAAAAGATTCATGAAATTATAATGAAGAAAAAAAACCGTAAAGAACAAAAAAAAAGAAGATAGTCATAATTTCATGTAACGCAAAAAAAAAAATTTCTTCTTTCTTGTTCTTTTTGTAATTCTCTTCATACTTTCTTCCTCATCCTACTCCTCATCATACACAAAAGGGGAGAAAAAAAAAAAAAAAAACTCCTTTCCACTCTCACCTCTCATCAGAGAGTGAAACAACAGAGTTGTTTTTGCCCTTATAAAGAAAAATAAATAAATATCTACACGCGTCTGCTAGATGTTATAATTGTTGGTGGTTGACGACGTAGTACCCCATTACTTCCTCCTTTTTTATCAATTCCTCCTCCATTGGTACTTCGGCCATTACACGATTCATAAACACTGCTACTAACTTGAGGGGATCGTCCTGATGATGACAATGGTTGGCCTACTGGAGAGCTGGGACGCGAACTTCGTGGACTTCCGCGTATTGAAGAACGCTGTACTACGGATGGTGATGCTCCCGACTTGTTAGATTCCCATGCTGGTAAAACACTACTGCTTAATTGAGATCGATGAGGAGCAATATTCCTGTAGCTCGAAATACGACTTGAAGAACTAGGAGAAGTAGATATCTGATTTCCGATTGTATTTGGACTACTAGTACGAATAACTGAACTTCGGGAATTCCTCGAAGGTCCTGGATTAGATGGAACTCTTGTTCTTACCGTACCTGTTTCTGCCATAGAAGCAGAAGCTGGCCGTTTTGGAACACTGGATGGTTTCTTATCATGCGTGGGAGCAGGAAGAGGAGAACCTTTACGGTACTTATGACTGGATGTAAGTGCTGCAAATGGGGATCTTCCAGGGGCGTGAACCGTGTTAGGTGGCGCGAGATGACGATGATATTCAGCTCCAGCATGACTTCCACCATCTAAGGTGGAGTGTCCACTTGCTGTTCTTGCTGCTTGTGAAGAAGTTACCCCATCTGTTATGGAAGCACTGCGTCCTCCTTTTGTATCGGATCGAATGGTAAGTTCTTGTCGTCCTCGTGGATTTGTACGTGGATCAGATTCTGGACGACGTCCACATGGTGTAACACTTCGACTCATAATACCATTCCGACGTCGTCTAGCGCGTAAAGCCATAGAACCATGATAACCGAGAAAATGATTATTTGCATCTAATTGATGCAATGGTTGTACAAAAATAACAGGTGCTTCAGTTTCAGAATGCACATGTGTTCCTTGTTTTGTGTCTATGAATACAATTCGCTTGTTTTTCTTACTTTGTGTTGTAATACGAGAAGATTCAATAGGTTTCACTGGTTGTCCCACGTCAACTTTACCTGTACATAACTTGTATAATTCATTCTGGCGTTGTACATCAAAGGTAAGGCCGTTAAGCAATGTATTGCGAAGTACCCATTGATCATTATCAAGACCAAACTGTGAATCATCCACATCGACATCAAAAACATCATGGTCTACAGCGTTACGCTTTGCAAACATACGTAGTTGTCGTAAGAAATGTGGTTTAATTGACATATCCTTATGCGCCATTTCAAGGAAAGAAAGAGCACTGTCAAGTTTCCAACCATATTTTACGATAAAGTATGCCGCTATAAGCGCTGGACTACGTGACAAACCATTTTGACTATGTACTAGCACACAATCTCCAGTTGACAAAGCTTCATCAATAAACTTTACCGTTCGTTTAATATTTTCATCAGCGCTATCAAACATCACGGCGGTACAGACTGTTCCTTTGGTATCCTTCCAGGGAAAAGAAAGGTATTTTACTCCATCACCTTCAAAAAGATCTGGAAGTTCACCTCCAGCACAGTTAATAATATGGGTGATTTTGTTTAGCGCAATGAACTCACGGTCTTGTGAAGCAGTCACATTTCCCACGAAAATTCCATCCTTCACACGAACAGCGATAAGCTCTTGCATCGTAAAACCAGAGAAAATACTCTACAAATAAGGCGCTGCTGTTCCTTACAATTTAAAAAACACCGGGTTAGCGCACTACCACTAACAGACACACACACGAGGAGAGAGAGAGAGAAACACGTGCGTAAGCACACACACACAGGGAACGGAACGGACCGGACCGGAGAAGTAAACTAAAAAAGAAAAAAAAAAAGCACGAAGAAATCCAAAGATCCCACTTCTTCCTTTTACCTTTTTTTTTTTAAGAAACTTATTGGTCTTTGGTTATTATACTCTCCACTTGTGCTTGTCAGTTCTTTTTTTTTTTTTTTTCCTTCCCCTTTTTCTTCTACCAGATCGGGAAAGAGAAATTTACTAGCTCCTGTGGAAGCAGCGGCGAGCACGATCAATATTATTCTATAGAAAAAGGAAATGAAAATGATAACACGGAGAAAAGAAAAAAAAAAAAAAACACAATAAAAAGAAAAAAAAAAAGACAAAAGACAAAAGACAGAAGACAAACAACCATCAATTTGTTAAACAAGTAGAATTACCTACTTTTTTCTCATTGTGATACTATCTTCTGCTATTTAATCCCATTAAGTTGACTTAAGTTTGTGTACGTATTAGTAGAGTAATGGGTACAAGTGCATCCATATTTCTTTTGCGATCCAAGTATAAATTTCTTTTTTTTTTTTCGTTTCTTCTTCCTTTGTTCATCGCTCTCATGCTCTTCTTCTCACTTTTCTATCTTCTTTTTTCTGCTAAAACGAATTTAAAAAGAAAAAAAAAAAACAAGCGCAGCATGTATGGTTACTCTCCTCCCCATTAATCCTTCGACGTTATCACTTCTTCTTTTTATTCTTTTTCTTTTTGTCTTCTTCATCCTCTTCCTCATCATCGTTATTATCTTCAATCATGTAAAAATAGTTTCCACCCTGCTTCTGTTCGCGGTCCTTCACAGAATCCAGCTTATTGATGCGTGGACGGAAGTTTGTGGGATCATGACGGAAGGTAATGTTCAGACTCTTCAAAAATTTATTCATTCCCTCTAAAAGACCACACGGTGTGTTAGCCCTGCAATCCACTGCGGGAGTACCATCATAGACAATAACACGATCCGCCAAGTATGTTGCCATAATAAAATCGTGCTCCACAATAAAGGCAGTACGTTTAGTGTGCATGATAAATCGTTTGATAACACGAGCGGCAATAATACGTTGATCAGAATCCAGATAAGCACTCGGTTCATCGATCAGATAGATATTTGCAGGTGTTCCAAGCGCAATACACAAACCAACACGTTGTAATTGACCTCCTGAAAGATTTTGCACCTCCTGGTCAAGAAGTTCTTCAATTGTTAAAGGTTTTAGCACATCAGTTTGAAACTGAGGATGAGAGAAAGCATCATAAATTTTAGATTGAAGTAAATCTTTTACAGTTCCTTGAAATTTTGGTGCAATTTTTTGTGGCTTATAACTGATAGAAAGTTCAGGTACTTCAGCACCATTATCTGGTTTTTGTTGACCTGCCAACATACGAATAAAAGTAGTTTTACCACAACCATTTTCACCGAGTAATACAATAATCTCAGAATCAGAAAATGAACCTGGTTCTACTGTAAGAGTAAATCCACCCAAGTTTTTGGTCATCTTAGGATAAGAATTTTCAGTAGTATGTTTAGTAACTTCATCAAAATCCTTAGCAATACGAAAGGTCAAACCTTCTTCACGGAAACGTAAGTTCTCGGTTGGAACGAAACCATCTAAAAAGATGTTTATACCCTCTCGAACACCGTAAGGCATTGTAACAACACCATAAACACCAGGAACACCATACAATACACATACAAAATCTGACATATAATCAAGAGCGGAAAGATCATGCTCCACAACAACCACATAATTATCTTCTTTTAATAAGGAACGAATAACTTGAGCAGCTGTAAGGCGTTGACGTACATCTAAATAACTAGAAGGTTCATCAAACATATAAACAGTGGCTTCCTGAACACATAAAGCTGCAATTGCAAAACGTTGTAATTCACCACCAGATAATTTATCAAGCTCACGATCAGCAACATTCCCCAAATCAAGAACCTTCATAAAATGTTCTTTCATTTCACGTTCATCCGCTTTAGCAAGGAGTTCACCAACAACTCCTTTGGTTGCTTTAGGAATCTGATCCACATATTGAGGTTTTAAAAGAACACGTACCTTTTCCTCCAGCATCCGTTGAAAGTACGCCTGATGCTCAGAACCACGGAAGTAACGTAATATTTCTTCCCAACTTGGCGGGTTGCGATAACGCCCAAGATTTGGCTTAATCTTTCCTTTTAAAATAGATAAGGCTGTCGATTTTCCTGTACCATTAGCTCCAACAAGACCCAAAACTTGACCCGGACGTGGAAGAGGTAAACGATGAAGTTTAAAGCTGTTAGGTCCATAACGATGAACAGTCTCCTTCTCAAGATTTGATGGTAAATTTATAATATGAATAGCATTGAATGGACATTTCTTCACACATAAACCACAACCAATACAAAGTTCCTCGGAGAGTGTCGGAGATTTAGAGGTTTTTTTCACTTCAACGCATAGTTTTCCTTGAAGATTGACTGGACAACACCTACTGCACTCCAAAGCACACTTATTCGGTTTACATCTGTCAACATTGACAACAGCAATACGAGTCAATTTTGACTTCTCCTCCTGTAGATTTTTGGAGTGCATTATTAACACTACCACACCTAAAAAAAAAAAAAGAGTATGAAAAAAAAAGGAGAAATTAAATGTACTTTTCTTGAGTTTCTAGACCATAGTAAAGTAAATCATTACCAACGCCACAAATGTGTTAAAACAATTCTTTAATATTAACGACAATAATAATAAATAATAATACTCTTGCTAAGATTAACTTGCCGAGATATATGTTATTTCTGCTGGTATGTTTTATTTTTTTAAAAGATGTCTAACCTATTTTTCGTTAGTTTCATCAACCATGAGGGTTTCAACAGTTGTTTCCGATGTTGATCCCCACTGAGCATCACGTCTTTGTTGATTAAACAAATGCCAACTAACGAAAACAATCGTTGATACAAGTAAAAGAAAAAAACAACCCATTGTATAATACCAAGAAGCTGCTGCCCCATATACATTCCATGAAGGAATCAACAATAAAAGAAATGTATTGATTGGTTGTGTCAACTGACTGGTTACAGCTGCTACTATAGGTGAATAACTATTCATGTACGCAAATACCAGATGACGAATCCAAAATCCTAATACGTAAACTAACATATAACCAGCATTATTAGGACATGTACCAATGCATCTGACGCTAGAAAGTAGCATATCCCATGACTCTTGTATAGAATCACATTTCCCGAAAAAAGGCAAGGAATCCAAAGGAAAGTACATTATAGTTAAGAAAAGCTGTACAATAGTTTCTACTGTTAACATTACAATTTTCGCGGTAAATGGGGAACAACATTCTGAAAATTTATGTAAGAAACGACCTTGTAAAACGTTATAAAGAGGAAATAAAGCTGTTGCACAGAGAAATATTACTATCCATGGAGGACTAAAGTAAGTATTTTTATTATGATTTTTAGCCTGAGGAATCATTGCAAGTGCTACTCCCCCAGCTGTACAGGCAATGACTACAAGTAACAATGGTGAAAATGATGGTTGACTTTCTGGGTACAAAAAAGATGCAAGTAAATACGTCCAAATAGGGCCTGTTGATATAAGTGCAGATTGTAGTAACACTGGAACATGTACAGCAGCATACATACCAAAAAGTCCTGTTAATGAATCAAAAAGACCTATTAAAAATAATAACATAACACCCTCATGACATACCCAAAAGAAGAAATTCTCAGGTCGTCCATGATATCGTTGAACCAAACGGTGAACAAAACCGGAAAGAAAAAATAAGAGAGCCCAACCTAGAGAAGGAATAAGAATACTAGTGTAGCTTCGTTTGAGTCCTTTCTCAAATGACCACAGCCAAAAATTCATTCCGAAAAACATCATTGCTGATGATACATAAAGTAGAACTACGAGAACTGTGGCAGTTCCAATCTCCTGCTTCGTCATACTCAAATTATTAACCTTTCTTCTAACCCATCCTATAACTTGTGCCATTATTGCCTCTTTTTTTTTTTGTTGTTTGATGTACCTAAAAACAATAAAATGTGAAAAAAGAAAGAATTAGAACTATACAATCAAAACAAACCAAAACCATATTTCTAGATGATAATCTCGTAACAATTATTATCTCTGAAAAGAGTAAATTCAATAGAGTTGTCGTACATATTTATTTTTTTTTTTTTAAAAACTTGCAAGTTGATAAATGGAAAAAAACACTTTTGAAAACACACATAAGTGAAGATATAGGAAACTCATAAGGATATAGAGCGAGAGAAAACCAAAGGCAAAAAAGAACAAAAGAGAAAAAAAAAACAATAATCTTGTTTACATATATTTCTCTTTAAAGACTACGAGAAAACATACCTGAAGAATTACACTTAACTATTTTGGATATAAACTTATGGTAGCTTACATTACCCTTGCGCAAGCAACCAAATCGTTGTAAATGTAACATAAGTTCCTTTCCCTCTGCTTGTGAAAGGGGTTCACCTTCTTCCAACATAATTTGTAGAAAACGGTTCAATTCAATATGTCCAGTACGATTAGGGTCATACATTGCAAAGACATCTGCCATTTGATCGACACCATAATTATCATTATGAGGCAATACTGTAGGTATTGTAGATATAATAAGAAAAAACTGAGGAAAATTTATTGTATCTCTATTCTCCAGTTTCGCTTCTGACACAACACGAAGATATAACTCCTCAGTTAAACCTGGTGTAAGCTTAAGCATCAACTCTTTAACACGGGGCATTTCAATGTAACCCTCACCAGCACGATCAAATAAGCAAAAGGCCTCTTGAATTTCAGCAACCTCATCGTGCGTTAAAATTCGTGGTGCTCGTTTTGATTCCATTTTGGTTTTGATAAGACTTTCTTTTACCACTGTACTTAATCAAAATCAAGGAGGAAAAAAAAAAAAGAAAGGTTAATCTCTTTTTCATATCATTTTTTCCTTCTTTTTTTTTCATTATAACTCAGTAAATTAAAAACCAATTGGCAAACCCTGAAAAAAGAGAGAAAAACAAGAGAAAAAAAAACATAAAATACCATCACCATTTTTATCATAATCTACTGGAAAGGAACAGAACTATGACGTTCGCTTGGAGTTGCATCAAGGGCATTTTGAATAGTTGTGGGTTCAGTACCATATACTACTGTAGGTTGCGGAGGTAGAAGTGTAGGTTGTACATATCCGGGAACCAAAGTATTTGTTTCCATTCTTTTCACTCTTGCTAAAGCTCCCAAACTAATCAGGAACTCATCAATTCGTTGGGCAGGGTTACCATCTTTTTTTCTAAGAGCATTTTGAACACCACGAGCCAAAATCATCAAAGTTTGAGAATTACCGCTTGAAAGAATGGTAGTCAAAGTTTCAACAGCGTCATCATAGCTGTAAACAATACCTTGTCCAAATTCCGGATGTCGAAATCTTAACCACTGAAAAAAATCTGTAAAAGGATTTGCCTGACGAACATTATGATAAGATTTTCTAATTTCTTCACGAGCTGTTACGTCAAATTGAATTGAAAACAGTAAATATTTTGCTTGTACATCTAGACTTGCAGTCCATAAAGGTATGCTAACATCATCCATATCACCTCCTGAAAAACGTCGTAACATAAACTTTGATGTCACATAAACCAGTGCACAACCAGTAAAAAGCATAAGCCAGTCTACGCCTTGTCTGCCGGTTGAACCAGCTCCTCCAATTGGTAAACCACCATTAGCTGCATAATAAGCTTGAGAAGCAGCAGAAGCTGTTGCACCCTCCTCTGAAGCGAAGTGACCATAACGAAAATTAACCATCTCTGGTATTTTCATTCCACGATATCTTTGAAGTACCTTTTCTCGCAATTCTTTCTCCCTTTCCCGTTCCAATGGGTCTTCAGGGATTAAAAAACGTCTAGCGTTAACAAGAAATGGAGCATTAAATGCACATGAAGTCGATGATATTCTACGAAACATTATTTCCTCGTTCTTGTATTTTATTTTATTTTTCTTTTTCTCCTTTTCTTTTTCGTGCTTTGTTCCACAGTACAACCTTGAAGACGAAAAAAACAGCATAACATAATAAAAAAAAATAAGAAAAAAAAAATAGATAACGAGACGCATGAAGTAAAAAAAAAAAAACACAACGCACAATAGCAAGCCCCAACAGGGCCACAGCGACCCAAACGGCAATCGCGACACCGACCCCTCAAGAATGAAAAAAAGAAAAAAAAACCACCC
>NW_021639854.1:227259-233922 GCF_002087225.1 Trypanosoma theileri | reverse complement strand
TCTGTGTGTGTGTGTGCTCTTCTTGTTTTTATTTTTTATTTTGGTGGTTTTGGTTTCATGTATTTTATCTTTTAATTTCGTTTGTGTTGTGCCAGATCTCGTTTTTTTTTTTTTCCCCCTCCATTTTTTTTTTCTTTCTATTCCTTCCGTTGAAATTCAGTTTAGCTTGGATTTGATGTCAGCAAATGAAGACGATTCTCGGGTTGCCCTTATTGATACATCCTGTTATTCTGCAGATTGTACCCTTTCAGCATTAGTGCCGCAGCATGCCATGAAACCCTATCGTCTCTTGGCGACAATGGAACTTATTAGAACTCTAGGATTGGATCGTTATTGTAGAACTGTTATACCACCTCTTATCGGAATTGAACAATTACTTACTTATCATGCTGAGGATTATATCTCTAACCTGGGACTTCATAATAGTCGAAGCTGGTTATGGAACACTGAAGTTTCCAAGGTAACTTTTTCTGGAGATTGTCCACCAGTTGAAGGAATAGTAGAATATTCTCTTTCTACTGTAAGTGGTTCACTTATGGGTGCAATTTTGTTAAATAGTGGTAAGGTAGATACTGCTATTCATTGGGGTGGAGGAATGCATCACGCGAAATGTGGAGAATGCTCAGGTTTTTGCTATGTCAATGATATTGTTATTGCTATTATAGAGCTTTTAAAATGTCATGAAAGGGTATTGTATGTTGATCTTGATATGCATCACGGTGATGGGGTAGATGAAGCCTTCTGTCAGAGTAGTAGAGTATTTACACTTTCACTACACAAATTTGGTGAGTCTTTTTTTCCCGGTACTGGACATCCACGTGATATAGGTTTTGGTAATGGTCGGCACTATACTATGAATTTGGCTATATGGGATGGAGTAGATGATTTTTTCTACACTGTTATTTTTGAACGTGCACTTTCTTCAATTGTTAATAGATTTAAGCCAGATGTCGTCGTTGTACAGTGTGGTGCAGATTCTTTGGCAGGAGATCGTTTGGGACATTTTAATTTATCTTCTTGGGGACATGGGAAATGTGTTGAAGAAGTAAAAAAATTAGGATTACCAATGTTAGTCTTAGGAGGAGGAGGTTATACATTACGAAATGTTGCAAAACTATGGGCCTATGAAACAAGTATTTTGTGTGGAAATAAAGTTTCTTTAACCACTGTTATTCCAATTCAACGAATGCCTCTTAGTGGATGGTTGTTTGAAGATTCACCTCAATTACTAGTTCCTCAAGATGAAGAAAACAGACCTCTACCTGGAGTCAATGTTCAACGGTCGTTTAAAATGGTGATTGAACAAATAGATAAACATTCCCCTAATATAGGTATACTATAATTATTCAACATAGATGTCTTCCCTGCAGTTTTGTGTTGTTGTGCTCAACCTCTACGTTTCCTTTTTTTTTATTTGTTCTAAAGGAAAGTAAATAGAAAAAAAGAAAAAAAAAGATAATTTGAGTTTGGATGTCTTTTTTTTTTTTCATGGACCACTGTTTTATCTCTTTTTTTGTGTATTTTCTCCTTCTGAACTCTTCTTCATTTTTGTTTACTACTTATTAAAAGGGTATTTATGCAGGCTCAAAATTCTCACTGTGTTGGACCTGAGAATCCAGAAGCTGGGATTGCGCCATCTTGTCAAGGGTGTCCAAATGCCTCTATATGTGCTTCTGCTCCTAAAGGACCTGATCCCGATATTGAAATTATTAAACAACGTTTGTCAGGAGTTAAACGGAAGGTTATGATTATTAGTGGAAAGGGTGGTGTAGGAAAAAGTACACTCACTAAAGAACTTGCATTTGCTTTGGGTAAACGTGGATTAAACGTTGGTGTGGTAGACCTTGATATATGTGGACCTTCACTACCAAGACTAACAGGAGTTAGAGGAGAAGATATTCATCAGAGTGCTACAGGTATTGAACCTGTTTTAATTGATGAAACAGTTTCTATGATGTCTATGCATTATTTATTGGGAGAAAAAAATGAAGCTGTACTTTTTCGAGGACCTCGAAAGAATGGTGTCATCAAGATGTTTTTAAAAGATGTTGTTTGGGGTGATCTTGATGTTATGCTTATTGATACACCCCCTGGAACATCTGATGAACATATTACAATTGCTTCACTTTTACAACAATGTGGAGGTATTAGTGGCGCTATCTTGATAACCACTCCTCAATTAGTAGCAGAAGCTGATGTAAGACGAGAGGTAAATTTCTGTCATAAGGCGAAAGTAGAAGTTCTAGGGATTGTTGAAAATATGAGTGGTTTTGTTTGTCCTAACTGTGGTGGAAACTCTGTTATATTTCCACGGACTAATGGCCAAGGGGCAGGAATGCGCTTAAGTAATGAATTTGGAATCCCACTTTGGGGAGAAGTTCCTTTAGATCCAGTTTTAATGAAAGCATGTGAAGAAGGTATTCCGTTAACAGATATAGTTGAATCTACAAGTCCGACAATTAAAATATTAGACTCTGTTGCTGCACAATTGGTTGCATCACTAGCAATAGAGTAGAGGAAAATGAAAGGAACAAGAAATGGGAAACTATCCTTGTTTTTTGAAATTTTTTATAAAGGGGGAGAGGGATTTTGAGTTATGAAAAGAAAAGATGAATTGATTAAATGTATTTACTAGTTTAATACTCTCCTTTTTTTTCCCCCTTGTTTTACTTTATTGTTGTTATTATTATTTCTTGAAGTGCAGATTACTGGAAAAGATAATGTCAGTAGTGGCTTCATTCGTGTTGGAATGTGCTCGAAGTGGTCGATGGGTACGAGGTATTTTAGCACTTCAAGGAAACCTAAATTCGACAGAAGTAGATGTTTCTAGAGCAAGAATTCAACTAGCGAGTAGAATTTTTGAAAAGCAGTGGCGTACAGCATTAGATATGGTAAGGACGAGTGATGTTTCTCACGTAGATGAAATGTCTAATTTCCTTTATGAGTGTTCCAAAAGTGCTTATGTTCCTTCTGATGTCTTTAATAATGTGGCAATTACACTTCTGCAAAGTGCGAAAGATAATGACGAAATTCAGAATCAACTTTTTCGTTCAGTTGTAAAATGGACAACATGGTCCCAAGCACTAGAATTATTTACTCATGTCAAATTACCAAATGAGAAAAGCTTAATAGAGTTAGATGAGTGGCTCAAATGTAGCCGTATGTTTGGAAGTATTAACAAGAAACGTACGATAGATTCTGCTCTGATGCAATTAAATCTCCCTGATAGTAGAGGCAACAATCTAAAGACAAAAGGCCACTCTTTAAATAAGAAGAACGTGTCAGTTGTTCGAAAAGAGATTAAAGGACAAACTGAGTTAACTGATGTTTTAGGTGCATTAAAATCGGGTAAACATCTTAGTATGGTTTCATTGGTAAAGCTTGCAAAATTAGCTACTACTGAAGGGTGTGTTTCGTGGAAACTACCCTTATCACTTGTCATGAAACACCGTATTGTAGATGACTGTAATGATGTATTTGCAAAAATGGTAGGTGTATGTTCCCCCCAATTATGGCAAGTCGCGCTTAATAATTTTTCTTTGAATGGAAAAATTGCTTTATGGTTGGCATCTTCTCAAAACTGGAAAGCTGCTCTGATAGTATCGCAAAGTGTTTTATTATCAGATCGAGAGAAATATGATATTCTTAGTCGTTCTTTAACTCCCACTACACAACTAAGGAAAGTTCTTCCTCCAACTAGAGCGACAGAACGAGTCTATGAACCAACCAAAAAAGCAATTGCATCTATGCTTGCTAGTGGATATCTTCTTGAAGAACTTCAGTTAAGTGCTTTTGCAAAATCATGTCAGCGTAATGGTGACTGGGAGTCAGCTCTCTACCTTTTTAATCGTATAGGCACAGAAGAATTTCAACAACGAGCCATTAAAACTCTTTTGGAACATTCTCCAAATGTCAAAATGGAACAAATACTTGGACTTGTGGATTATCGCAAACCAGCGAATACTTCTACAGCTTCAATGTTGATAAAAAATTCCAGTGATTGGTTGCAAGCTTTATTTGTTTTCCATTACATTTTGTCACGGGGAACCCAGTGTAATCCACAAATATTAAGTGCCCTTATGGATGCAAAACCACCAATTGGGGTCCTATCGACAGTTATTGAAAAACTAAAATGGACAGCAAATGATGGTATACTCCGTCGCATGGAATACTTAAAGAAGAATTCTTCTGAAACGTCATAACAGTAAATATAATACAATCTTTTATGTTGATGTTGCTCTTGCTAATGGTTTCACTTAGTTTTTTACACATTTTTATATCTAGCATTTTAAAGACTATGGTGGAATCAAAGAGTTTTTTTTTTTCTTTTTCTTGGTTATTCTTCTTATTTATAAGCTCTTGTATTTGACTATCCGTTTTAAGTGTATGTGTTTTGTATGATTGTTTTTCTTTTATTATTTGTGTGTGTGTGCCTGCCATTTATTATCTTCTGGATCGTGTGTTAATAGAAAGAACGCAACATACATACTATTTAATTATGCTGACTGTGACCAGGGTTCCCACAAGACCGTACACTGACCAAAAAACTGGGACTTCAGGACTCCGTAAAAAAGTCAAGGTATTTAAACAAGAAAACTACCTAGCTAATTTTGTTCAAAGTACCTTTAATGCACTCAAGAAAAATGGAGGAATTCCCGATACGCTGGTCGTTGGAGGAGATGGTCGTTACTTCATTTCTGAAGCTATTGATGTCATTATCAAAATAGCTGCCGCTAATGGTGTATCAAATCTTTGGGTGGGAAAAAATGGTCTTCTCTCAACTCCTGCTGTGTCAAATATAATACGTTACCGAAGAGAAGGTACAATAAAAGCCAAGGGAGCATTTATTCTTACGGCAAGTCATAATCCTGGTGGACCTGAAGAAGATTTTGGAATCAAGTACAATACAGAAAATGGTGGTCCTGCCCCAGAGAAGATTACTTCCGCTATTTATGAAGAAACTTTAAATATTGATCATTTTCTTACATGTCCCAATCTCAAGGCGGTGGATTTAACAAAAAAAGAAAATCATGTCTTTGAAACATTTAAAGTTTCAGTTATCAACACAACAGAAGATTATGTAGAAAGTATGAAAAATATTTTTGACTTTGATTATATTAAAAGACTACTACAACGACCTGATTTTCAGATAAGAATTGATGGATTAAATGGTGTTAGTGGTCCTTATGCGAAGGATATCTTTTGTTCATGTTTGGGTGTCCCAGAAAGTTGTTTAACTGGTGTGGAGGTATTACCAGATTTTGGTGGACACCACCCTGATCCTAACCTTACATATGCAAAAAAGTTGGTGGAAGCCATGGGACTTAATTCTGATGGTACACCTAATACTAACATTGTTGGTAAACTACCAGATTTTGCTGCGGCATTTGATGGTGATGCAGACAGGAATATGATTCTTGGTGAACGTTTCTTTGTTACTCCATCAGACTCTGTGGCAATTCTTGCTGCAAATGCAGATGTTGTACCATTCTTTACTCAACGAGGTGGAGTTAGATCTGTAGCACGATCTATGCCTACTAGTGGGGCATTGGATCGCGTTGCAAAAGCAAGAAATCTCAATCTCTTTGAAGTGCCAACAGGTTGGAAATATTTTGGTAACCTAATGGATAGTCGTGATGTGTATGGAGGTGAGGACTACAATCCACTTATTTGTGGAGAAGAAAGTTTTGGTACTGGTAGTAACCACATTCGAGAGAAGGACGGTGTATGGGCAGCACTATTTTGGTTATCAATTATTGCTAACAGAAATACGGATGTCTCCAAACCTCTTGTTACTGTCAGAGAAATTGTTGAACAACACTGGATGCGATATGGACGCAACTACTATTGCCGATATGACTATGAGAATGTATTACAAGAGTCTGCTAACAATATGATGAAAGCCATGGAAAATCTTCAACCAAGTGATATTCCTCCTCTACGTGGGAAAAAATGTCTATCGATTGACAACTTTGAATACCATGATCCTGTAGATGGATCGGTCTCTAAGAATCAAGGAATTCGTGTTGTATTTGAAGACGGATCAAGATTTGTGCTTCGCTTAAGTGGTACTGGCTCTTCAGGAGCTACAATTCGACTCTATTTGGAGCAGTATATGGAGCCCCATGATGTTGCACAACATTTAAAAGAAGGTACTTTGCCTTCAGTTGCTGCCGCATTGGATGCTCTCATTGCTATTGCACTAAATTCCTCTCAGATATCAAAGTTCACTGGACGTGAGGCACCAACAGTTATTACTTAGGGAATTTATAAAAGTTAATGGTAAAGATAATGCAAAACGGTAAGTAATTGTTTTAAGAAATGTACCTGTGGTTATTATTGTTATTGTTATTGTTTTTTTTTTTTTTTTTATGTCTTCAATCCTGCGATTAGAAGCAAACAAAATGAAACTACCATTCTTTCTAAATTATTCCTGTGGTCAAGAATGAACTAAAACGATTTCTTGTTGTTGTTTTTACTATCCTCGGTGCATGTACGAATGCGCACCGTATTGAAAGAAAAAAAAAGGATAATGAAATAGTTGGATGCAAAAGGACGAATCTCAAATAAACAAAAAGATACAAAGATACGAATTATATTCGTATATAAACGTATTTTTATATATGCCTTTACTGTTACAATGTTTCAATACACAAAAAAAAA
>NW_021639854.1:217419-227193 GCF_002087225.1 Trypanosoma theileri | reverse complement strand
ACTCTGGTGTAGTGTTACTGTTTGACTAATGTTTTCTTTCAAGCCATGCGATGTATCGCACACTTAGACATGGACTGTTTTTACGCTCAAGTAGAAGCAGTTCGACTTGGTATTGATTGCCGTACGGAGCCATACATTCTTTCACAGTGGGGAAACCTGATCGCTGTAAACTATCCGGCGCGTCAGTGTGGCATTGTCCGTTTCAACACAGTGGAGGAAGCCAAAGAAAAATGTCCTCATGTAAAGGTTTCCCATGTGGCAACATATGCAGTGGGAGAAACGGAGTATAAATATCACGAGAAACCACAAAAAGGAACGCATAAAGTAGCCTTGGAACCATACAGAGAAGCGAGTCGCCATATTTTTAATATTTTACGGAGTTTTGAAGGAGTAAAACTGGAAAAGGGCAGTGTGGATGAAGCCTTTCTCGATGTGACGGTCGCTGCAGAGCAAATAAAGAAGTCTGTTATGATGCTAAACACCAAACCTCTCTCCTCTTTGGAAGATGTCATGGAACCATCAACTAGAGTAATTTTGAATCGTCAAGAAGAAATTAACGCATGGTTTGAAGAACGAGGTAAGAATTTCCACGAATTATTTGATTCATCTTTGCACCCGCTTGCCAGTATGGAAAATATATTGCTTCTTGGTGCAGCATCACGAGTTGTATGGAATATTCGACAGCGAATACGTGAAGAACTTCATTATGACTGCTCTGCAGGAATCGCCCATAACAAACTTCTCGCCAAAAGTATCTCCTCACGACACAAACCTAATCAACAGACATTACTTTTACCAAACTGTGTTGCTTCCGCTATGTGGGACACTTCTTTTCGTGATATTCGTGGTTTTGGTGGGAAGTATGGTGAAGCTGTTCAACACGCTTGTGGGGGAATGGAATTATGTCGTGAAGCGTGGTTAGTTCCAAAGGAAGTATTTAAAGTTTTACTTGGTGATGCTAATGCTGATTACACGTACCGTCGACTGCGTTGTTATGATGAAGAGAAAATAACTAAACGATCAATATCTAAAACTTTGATGGCCTCTAAAGTCTTTAATCCACCTACATCCTTGGCAGAGGGTGTAAAAAAATGGATAACTGTTCTTAGTAGTGAACTATGTGCACGATACAAGGAATTCTGTGATACTTACAATGCAAAGGGACACACACTTAATGTGAAATTAGGAAATCGTGGACTCAGTCATCTTAGCAATGTTTTGAACAGAACTCTTGCATTACCTGAACTAGTGACGACGGAAACCTTGATAAATGCTACAATGCACTGTGTCATAAGCACTCTATCAGAACAGTATGGTGTGACAGTTAACGCGGTGACGCTTACTATAGGCTCATTTAAAGAGAAAGTGAATGATGATGGTATGAGACAGAGACAACAAATGGTCCTAACAAGTTTTTTCGCTAAAAAGGATGCTGAGAAGCGTGATCGAAGTAATAGTAATGAGGCAACTGTAATAACGATCTCATCATCTTCTTCATTATCATCGTTGTCATCTGCAGAATGTCTGGAACAACAACAAATCAGTAATAAAGAGGTGGTAGATTTGGAGGAAGAACCGAATACTGAAAAGGAGGTGATATTTATTGACTAATACTTTTGTTTGTTTTTTCTTTTTTTTTTTGGTGCATAACAATATGGTATTTATTTATTTACTTTTTCTTCGCTTAAAGTTAAAATGTTAAAAGGAATCGTATAATATGCCTAGATGTACGAATGTAGTTCTCTCTTTTTTTTTCTTTTTTTTTATTACTTTTGTTTTTGTATTTTTAGTGTGAAGTAGTTTCACTCTGAAAATGAATATCTACAATTGGGAGAACCCGTCTCGTGCACCTCGCAATAAGGCAAAAAAGACAGGGACTGTTGTCTTTCATAATGATGAAGCGGTAGACCTTTCCTTTGATCGTCTTATGAAAGAATATCCAATTGACAATGTTGATCACTCTACGGCAGAGGATCAGACATCTGTAAAGGGTCCCCTGAAGAAAGCTCCATTGATGACTACTGCAACAGCAAAAGCCATTATGAAGAAAATGGGATTTGCCACTCTTTTACCATGTCAGGCTCAATGCTACCGTGGCATTTTTAACCGCCGTGATGTCATACTTCACAGCCGCACCGGAAGTGGAAAGACACTGGCGTACGCACTCCCTATTATTGAGCGACACACTATATTAGAGGTAAATAGTTCCTCATCTGTCACTCCTGGTCCATTTCTTCTTATATTCGTTTTCAGTAATGAGCTTGCTGTTCAGACGAAAGGGGTCCTTGAAAAGATTTATCCCAAATTAAACATTCGTGTCGCAGGATTTGAAGATCTCACCTCTCAACAGACTGACATACTGATTGGTACGGTGCGGTCAATTGATGTGGCCATCCGTGGTACACGACATGGCGACAAACGTGAAAATGTGAAACGAAACCGTACGACTGAAGAAGAAGAAGAAATAAATAAAGAAACAGAGGAAGAAGAAGAAGATCAGGTGGAAGATCTCAATGACGATGGTGATGATGATGATAATAATAGTAACGAAGGAGATGAAACCTCAACAGGAGGTGTTGTGAAAGCCTCTAACATTCGGGCTATTGTTGTGGATGAGGTGGACCTGACGCTTGGACCGCGGTTTTCAAACATTGGGCGTCGCATGCGAAATCTTCTCAAATTCATCCGCAAGGCAAATGGTTCATTAACGAAAGGTTTAATGACAGACTTCCGCTCTCACCACTACGTGCTTTGTGGAGCTACAATTCCCAACTGGGTGATAAAGGCTGGTTTCCTTGGTGTTAAAAAGTATTATTACCAACTCGTAACAGTTGGAACAGCCAAATTACCAGATAAGCTTGAGTGCTTTACAATGCATTGTCAGTACAAAGATCGAGTAGAAACAACAGTACGGTTACTTGGTAAAGAAGGTTTCGGACGTACAGTAGTTTTTGGTACCAGAAGACAAATTGAGGATTTGGAGGTTGCCCTTTCAACCAATAAAGTAAAATTGGCTTTTCGTTCATTAAACCCATCTAAGGATGAACTTGACAGAATTGCTGCTATGGAAGATTTCAACAGTAACACAGCCTCAGTGATTTTGTGCACAGACCTTGCTGCTCGCGGTCTGGATTTTGTGGATGTGCATATGGTCCTAATGTTATCACTCCCATCACATAATATGTCCGTAGAGACTTTTGTACATCGTGCAGGACGGACAGCACGTGCCCTCCACAGCGGTAAATGTCTTTTACTTCATGACGAACGTGAGAAAGATGCACTTGAGGCTATTCAAAAGAATGCACATGCCGTCTTGAGGATGTACATTCCTACAGGTACAAAAGGAAAAAATGATGGTACCACAAAATCAGATGATGTTAATGCACAAAACCTCAAAGCAGTATGTGCAGAAAAAGTATCCTTTGCCCTCACAGTAAGGAACCCATTCAAATATACCAAACCTGATGCGATTGTACCTTCTGCCCTAGAAGTACTGAAAAAGAATCTGGGAGAACTCTTTTCAAATACCAGTGATCTCAATGAAGAAAATGGTCCTGAAACAGTAACTTTTAAGTATCCAGCAAGTGGGTCACATGAAGTGAAACAGAAGTTGTGGAAATTTGCAATAAAAGAGATTATCTCAGAGCAAGAGGAGTAAAGGAAAGAAAAAAGGAAAGGAAAAAAAGAAAACTGGGAAAAGAAGTTTTCTTCGGTGTTTAAAAAATACATACCCCTCATGCTAAGAATGAAAAAAAGAAACGATTAAGAATGAAGTATTATTTTATGGGTTTTGTGAAATTATAATATTTTTTTTTTTTAAATGAAAAGGATGTTGTATATGTTTCACAAACCCTTTCTTTCTCAACATTTCCTTTCTTTCTTTCTTTTCTTTTTTTCTTGTTTTACGTTAATCGTACTATTATTTAAATAGTAGATTTGGATCTCTATTTGGGGAAAGGGTATTGATGAAGAAGTGTATAGTGGTGAGATGCGCAGGGAAGATGGGAGTGTTTTTGAGAGAAATTATTCAGAATGCCCCATCCTCAGGTATTCCTTTAGATGAAGTTCGATTAGGACTGAAGGAACGCCTGCAAAATACGGGAACTACAATGTCAACATATTCTTCAACAGATATGCAAGAAGAGGTGCTTCCTCCATCTTGGACAAATGTGCTTACAGAAGTAAACGATTCACACTACGTCTGTGCAGGAATACTATACCCGTTTAACTGGGAGGAAATAATGCGGTCTGTAGCTGTATCTATGCCTCCCGAAGGAGTAACAGAGAAAGAATTCATTAATCGAATTGTCAGACTAGAGTCGAAGTTTTCATCTAGTTCACTATCTCTTCATGGTCCTGTATCTGAATGGGTTCAACGCTGGTTTTCACACATTTTTCACGTTTCACGGTCCGCAGCAACTGGAGTCCCAATTTACCGTCTTGTAGAAGAACCAATGTCACCTGAGGCAGAGAGTATTAGCAGAGCGCTACAATTGCTAGGTCGTGGAAAGCTTCCTGTGTATACTGATTTAGCTCTTATTGCTCCACTTCTCCCTACCTCTATAAACCCAGGGAAAGGTGGTTGGATGTCCTTCTTGGAGCGTGATGACGTACAACGATACTTTGATGTAAACGTCGAAGCGTTTGTTCGGATCTCCCCTGATCGATCTCCCTCTACTGTTTGTGTGGATGCTACAAGTGTGGATGTGGCACGTATCGACGAAATTTTAGCAGCAAAGGGTCTGTTGGATTCCCTGTGCTCTGTCAAGCTGTTTCGACGGGCAGACGGCCCTTCAAGATCGGCAGATGATGTTGTGATGCAAAGTTTTCTTGACCCAGAACATGCGATCGGTGCTGCAATAGCCTCATTTGGTAAGGAAAGTGACGTAAATGTGTACGTTCTCTGTGGTGATGCCGTTAAGGATCGATACAAGGTAGCACTCGCAGATTTGTTGGGTCATGAGGGTTCCAAAATAAAGATTTGCACACCCAACACTGAGGAGATGGAAGCACCTGTGAGATAGTGTGAAAGAAGGAAAAAAAAAAAACAGGAGGAAGAAAAGAAGCGAGAATGAAGAAAATGTAAGTAGAAAAATTGGATCACTCTCTTTCGGGTGTATTGCAACTGAAATGGGATGTCATACATAAGCTACTCTTCTTGTTGTTGTCTTTCTTTCTTTCTTTTTTTTGTTGTTGTTGTTGTTTTCCTTTTCCGTCATTGTGATATACATTTCTTTACTGCAACAACTGGAGAATGTTTCACTAACTCCCAAAAGAAGTTGCCAGGCTGCGAAGCAAAGGGAAAAGAAATATAAAAATAAAACAAGGTGAAAAACAATTAAATGGTTAGTGTGCGAAGAAGAAGGAGGAGGGATAGTATTCTTCTCGCCTTGTTTGTATTTTGGATTGTGGTATTTCTCATCCGGCAACTTTTGCGGCGTATAGATTACGAAAATGAGGCAAAAGAACTTGATAAAAAAATTATTTCCTACATTAACAGGTATATGAAGCTTCCGATAGCAGCGTACCCTCCCTGGATACATGGATTGTGGCTTCACGTTCCAGCAACCATATACTCTGTTGATGGAATTCTTGAATTTGTGCAACAGTTTAATAGGGAAAAAATTGGTATAGGGGTTGTCTTGGTTGAACATGGGAGAAATCTATTTATGCAAAATCCTTCTGAAACTTTTCATTTTAAGAGTCTTGTGGAACAGCTTCATGTTATGGGGTTTCATGTTGTAACTTCAGTAGATTCCTTTGTTAGACATGGTACACAAGAGTTTTGGGAATGTAAAAAACGTTCCCTGCTCCTTCTGGCACCTGGTGGTGAAAGTATAAGTTGGCAATACACTTCCGATGGTATTACTACTAACATATTTAAAGGAGGTTTATTAGACTTTACTAATGCAGAAGCTTTGCAGTGGTATCATCAGCGACTGGATCAGATTTTTCAGACAGGTGTGAATGGTTTATGGAATGAAGCGATGGATGGTGTCCTATCTTCTGCATTTGGACATGGTGTTCAAGGTTGGAGTGGATTTGTAGACTCAGCTATTTATGCCAATGACTATTATTACCAAACTTTTGACTACGGTCGAGAGAAAAACGGTTTTAACTTTATTACATCTTTTCTTCCTGTAGATTCTCTTTCACCTGTATCAATCCCACGTCCCTTTGGTCCAACCGATATATCGTTTGTTACTTTTATACGAAGTTATCCTTTTTCCTTCTCTGGACTTGAAGATGCCCTCTTTTCGCTGGAGCAGTCGTTGGAGCGGGGATATATAAATGTTGGGGTAGAACCTCGTGGACTTTTGGAGGGTGGTGTCGAAGCTGCACTTCGGTGGATGCAGTTAATGGCACTGTGTCCGGTAACAATTCTTCCATCACAATTGAAGGAGCAGGCAAAGGCTCAATTCCCGGCTCAATTCGAAAGCTTTTTCTTGGAAATAGAAAAACTGACCCAAATGCATGAAATGTTACGACCGTACTACTTTTCTCTTGGGTCCTTGACTTTTTTTCACCAATTTCACCAGCAAAATAAGACTGAACAAAAGGCACCTATTCCCTTCGTAATGCAACCAGTACAAGTGGGAGAAGGTGTAAATGAAATGCGTGGTTTCTGTGTTGGGACTGAACTGTTTTTTGTGCCAGTAATTGCGCCAGCAATCCTTAATGGTGAAGATCTACAAGCGGTACAAAGATTCTCTGTTAGCTTTCCAACAGATATCGGTCCTTGGCAACCCCATACTGATTCACAACTTCCTCCTATGGTTTACCCTGGTGGAAGTACTGCGCAGTTTACTATTAATGTTACTCAAATGTTGCTTTTTCAACGATGTGGCGGTATCATTCCCATGCGGACACCATCCATCCCTGACGTTTTGACGTTTCTTATCGAATCCCCTCATTTAAGCCTATACCCTACACGGTATGTACCGTTCGACGAAATGGAGAGAGAATTAGTCAATGGAAAAGATAAGGAGTTTGTTATTTTCTATAGTGAAGAGGGGAAAAGGCATCTTCTTTGGTACAGTGTAGAGCTTGTGGAACATAAATTTTGGCTGAACTTTAACGGTACAACCTTTGGCAAGAAAACTATACTTTGTGTGCGTGGTAGCGTTCTTGCTGAAGAAGTTGATGAGAATGGATACGAGAAAACTAACTCAATAAATCATTTTAGTGAGCTTGTTGCTTCAGATACCTCAGCTATGTTCAGTACAGAAGAAAAAAACTGTTTCTACAGCTCCATTATGGCAATTGAGTCTGTTGCTCGTATTGGTCCATTTAATACAAATCAGTAAACATTGGATGCGAGTATAGCTTGGGTAACAAAAGAAAAGATATATGGGGAGAGGGATTCTTGAGAGAGAGAGAAAAAAAAAAGAGAGAGATATAGACTTATCTTTTCTTTTTTCATAAAATAAAAATTATATGTACTCTAGTGTACCAACTCACATCATGAAAATAGTTTTTTTTTTTTTTTCCTTTTCTTTCCTCCCTTTTCTTTGAAATAAATAAAATAAAAAATAACAATCATCATTATCATTATAAAGCCATCCCTTTTTTCCTGATGGATACGTTTCAGGTGAGGCTAGATGGCCTTCAAAAACAGTCTAAGGAGCAGATAATGTCAGCTATTACGGGACTACACGAAGCTTGTAGTGAAGGTGCACAACCCATGCGAGTTGCAGTGGTTATTGGTAACCGAATGACACCTAGTCAAATAGCAAATTCTTTTCCAGTGATCTGTTTTATAGACGCTATGACGCTACAGAAAGAGGACCCATATATTGCAGGAGTGTTAGAAGAATTCTGGCGTATCGCACCTTCAATTTTTGTGAATTACGCTGCAACAGATGATGCTCTTCGAGAGAAAGTGACTCGTGCAGTGAAGCGTTGGGGTTTGAAGAAAGTTTTCACTTCTTCTGTATGTGATAAATTGGTAGCAGCCATAAGCGGAAAGCAAATGGATAACATTAGTGATGATAGTAAAATAATTGGTGGTAAAGATCTTACACATTCGTCAGGAGATGAAACAAAGGGTATTAACGATGGATTCACACGCTCAGAGGTGTCAGGTTTTTGCACAATTCTTCAAAATTGTATGAAAATGATTGAGCGACTTCCACCGCATCGGGCAAGTATGTACTTGGAGGTTGTGCGAAAAGAAAAGTTACTTCGAACCCCGTCAAAATCTGCCTTGTTATTTTTTCAAGGTCTTCACGCTGAGTTGACTCGTGAGTCTGCACTATACAACAGTAACGTTGTGAAAAATGAACACCAGGCCTCTTCTACTTTAAATGCAGGTTCAGATACCAAAGTTGCACTTGGTAATCTTTTGAATAAACTATCCAAGGAACAGTCATCTTCTACAGCACCTATGATTGGTAATGAGGATTATGCGTTTCATGTCGTGCGGTACACTTCGCCATTACAGTCTGATATATGTCAACGTCTTTCTTTGGCACAGCGTTCTGGCTTCGGTGAGTGGCATCGTCGGGCGAAGAGTGAATATCACTACCCGAAAAAAGAAGCCTCAACACGGAGGGTATTCCGCGCCCCCGTAGGTGCACAGGCAGGAACCCGGGCCTGGTTTCCAACCGAACAGCAGTGGGTTAGTGAAAATGACATGGCAACTCTGACATTGTTCCTTCTCAAAGAAGCTGTTCCTGAAAGAGAGACTTCCAGCTTGTACAACGTGGTGCGAAAACGTGAACGTGACTCATGAGTGTATCCATTTATGCCGTATATCCCTACTCTTTGTTTGTTTCTCTCTTTCTTTCTCTTTTTCTGTGTGTGTGAGTGTGTTGGGGGTGAAATGTTAGTATATATATATATTTTTTTTTGAGAAGGTTGGGCTCTGTTTTTATTTTTTTATTTTTCTTTTTTCTGCCAAGAGGGAGGGGACGAGGAGAAAGGAAAAACACAAAAAAAAGGTCTCTTTTAGGTGTCTAATGTGCCCACTGGCCGGAGGCAGTCAAGCAGTGAATGAACTTCAGGTGTTTCTCCGGGCAGTTAGTGCAACGCAGCGGCGCTGGGCAAAGCGAATTGCTACACAAGAAGCCAAGGTGCGACGTCTTATGATTTTTGAGGAAAATTGTCGGAAGAAACTCCGGAAAAGTGTCCTTAGGTCTACTAATGAACAGTTAAAATATCTTGTGAGTACCGACCCTTTGGGTAGCATGGAAGTAAAACTTCCTCCCCGTGGTGCATTTAGCGCTTTTAACATTCCTGTTAAGCAAGCCAGTGGTTTTTCTGTGTTTGCGATGGCAAGACTTCATGCTTTTCCAGCAGCAGTGCCAGAAGTCTCACAGATGAGCTTTATTGCCGATCTTCTAAGCGCATGGGAGATTCTGCCGCCTCGTAAGAAGGAGGAATATGAAGCTTTTGCGGAAAGCATCAGAAACTCAAGTTCTGGTAGTTGTCTTGGGCAAAATGATGATCAATCATCTACAGACTTAATGGATGAGGATAACAGTACATGGGAGTCTCGCGCATACAGCAGCTTTCTTCGCGAAGGGCGGCAGCAACTGGAGGCTTCAGTGGGGCCACTTAAAGACTCTGATTGGCTTTCAATAGCGCCGAAGGAATGGGAAAGTATTACTCTGCGGCAGAAAAGGGTTTATTCACGTCAATAGGGTGACAACAAAAGAGCGGAACCAATGGCACGTAGGTGAGAAAAAATAATTTTGTATTATCTTTTTATTTTCTTTCTTTTTTGAACACTGTTTTCTTCAAAACAGAGCCCAAATAAAGGAAGTTCTTGGG
>NW_021639854.1:214480-217314 GCF_002087225.1 Trypanosoma theileri | reverse complement strand
TTATTTATTTCTTGAGTTGCCTTTCCCCCGGGGCCCCAGCAGTAGAGAGAACCCATAGACCCAATTTAAACGTGCAGAAGAAAAAGAAAGAAAGAATGGAATTTGTCGAGAAAAGCATGAGAACAAGTCACAACACCACCCATAGAAAAACTGCGGCAGTGCTCGGAGGCCTTGTGCTGCAAAGCAACGCGTTGGGGAAGTAAATAAAAAATAAAAATAAAAAAGAATGATCAAGCCTTATGATAATAGGCAAGAAATTGTGTACTGGGACTTGATGTTGGGAATATTATTGTTTCTTTTTCACCCCGACAGTCTGTAAAAACGTAAGTTTCTGGAAAAAACAACCAACCAACCAACCCTCACTGGCTTGAGCGTGGGAAGGGTTAAAAGGGCTTCTCAGCACACTTCATTTTTCGTCAGTTCTGTTATTTATTAAGTGTAAACCCATCGGGGGAGATATTTTTTTTTTTTTTTGGGTGGGGGGTGGATGCATATTTACGAACGACGGGGGATGAAGGGTTCAAAACGATAAATTATTATATTGTTTTCTATTTTAAATCTCTCTTCTCTCCTTTTAGGGGAAAAAGTAAGGCTTAGATTATTCTTTTTTTTTCCTTTTACCCCGTTGCCAGCCGAACCGGGTAAAGGTGAAAAATCCTCTTTTTGGGCCCCAACCTTGGCACCGAAATGCATTCACCATGTCCCAATCGCCCCTAGGTGCTGGGAAATAAAATGCTTCCAAATTTATGGCCGATACACCCAAGTCCATACGCACGGAGGGAACCATTGTTTGAGACGAATCCGAAACCGTTACACACCACATTTCCGCGGCGCACCCACCAACACAAGCTTACAATATACAAAATAGGAAAAGGTGTCACGGAGAAAACTTCTAAAAGAATATCGCAACCCTGATCGCCAAACCAGAAAGTTATATGGCAAGATAAAATTAAAAAAAAAAACGTATCCCTCAGCCCGGCACCAGGAAACGCCAGCCAACCTTTAAAAGATCCACAATGCATCCGGTATTTATAACCCTCTTCCATGCAGCACTTGAAGGAGTAAAGGTAGCTTACCCAAATGATAATAAAAAAGTTATCCTGCAATTGATATGGATCTGAGTTCACTACTGTCATCAAGGCACCTCTGCCCATGCGGAAACGCCATGGGCCACAGAGAGACGACTCAGTTAAATTGACCTTCGAAACCTGGCACTAAGGTATTCCAGCGTCCCAATGGGTACTTTGTGAAGAGTACCAAACCGTACTCGGGACTGCTGATATTTAACTTTAAAAAGAGAAGGCATAGTACTAAAAATTGTTCTAAAAAGTTTGATTTAATGGATTTCACATAGCGGGGTATGGCCATATAAGGCGTTGGTTTTCACTGGTTCTCTTTCCTTCCTACCCCGGAGGAAAACAGGATCGCTGCAAGCAAAAAGGGGCCCCTATGCTCCATAATTCTTCTTTGCTCTTTCCAAACCTATAACACGGAAGAACCACCACACTGATACCATTGGCACCTAGGACGCTGCGGCAAGTGGAAAAATAAACCGGAAGATGCAATTACTAAATAAGGATTTCATTTTTCGCAATGCTTGAATAATAAATATCGTAGAGGTTGTGCCAGCGGAAAAAACCCCGCTTTTAGACGAACCTACATTGATCGGATTTTTTTTTTTTTTTTTGGGAGGGGTTTGGTCGGTTATCAATGAAGATAAGAAACTCCAGAAATCAGCATAAATTCTGTTTCAACAGAAGTTTTTTGTATCCATTACTTTCAGTTAAATTTAGGTGCATTGTAACACTAAAACATCAATATCCGATATGGTATAACGGTTAGAACACCTGGCTTTCACCCAGGAGATCCGGGTTCGATTCCCGGTATCGGAGACCTTTTTCAAACACCCATTTGAGCCTAATCGCTCTGTTGTTGTTTTTTTCAAGCATTTAAGAAAATTCCAAGATGGAGAAGGGATGCCGGCAAAGAAACACCCCAACCACCTCCAGGGAAAAACGGCAAAAACAAAAGAGGCCACCAGCACCATCAGCACATTCAACGAACAACCCTCAGCGTCTGGGCAAACCTTTCCCCAAGTTGAGGAGGCGTTCCGCCACACTTATGCCGGCCCATTCGGAGCGCGCCGGCCGAAAGCCGAACGCAAAGAAATTCCCCCGCACCAACGGAGCCGCACAGCTTATCACCAATTACGGGCGTGGTTTGCGGTAGTTTCGTCCCCCTTGGGATTTGCGTTTGGCGCGGTTTATTTTGGTCGCGGGGTGGAACCGCACCGCACCCCTCCGCCCCGCGAGGCAACGCCTCACCAGAACATGCGGCGGGCCGGATTTCGAGGAACCCCGCGCGATCGGACGCGGGGGCTTTCGCCGGAGCCCCGAATAAAAAAAAAAAAATAATAAAATCGGGGGTGGGGAAAGGGTTTGTTGTTGTTGTCGGGGGGTGGTGTCGAGGTTCGAATTTGGGGCCTGACGGCGGGATCTGAGTACAAAAAGTTCGGGTGGCCTCTTCCCTCTCCCGGGAACGGCCGCAAAAGCAAAAAAGATAAAATTCGAAATTGTGAAAAAATTGCAGAACGAGCGCTGTGGGATCCCATCAAAAGAAAAAAAAAGAACCTTTTTGGACCTGAAAGCCACCAAAATGGAGGCTTCGTGGGGCAAAGCCGGACCGCCACCGGGGATACGCCAAAAAAGGTGTGAGGAAAAAAAAAAAAGCCGCGACAGCAACCTTCCTTTTTTGCTTTCGTTTTATTTTGGTTTGGCTCCAATTGCGCGGCGTTGGTGGCATTCTTTTGGCGCCATAAATTCCATAGATTTGAC
>NW_021639854.1:212343-214207 GCF_002087225.1 Trypanosoma theileri | reverse complement strand
AAAAAAAAAAAAAAAAAAAAAAAAAAATGGGGAGAAAGGGAAGAAAGGAAAGAAACAATATTTTACTTTGCGGTTTTGAACCACGCATTCCCGTACTGCATATACACATCCGGATGTATTGCCCCTACGGTTTGCACCAAAAAAATGACGGAACAGGCGAAAACGGAAGGGCCAAGAAACCCTTTTAACAAACCCCCACTCTCCCCATCGCAAGTGCCAACCCATTCGCGACGTCTAACTGCTGCGGTTTGCCATCTGGGAATGCCGTCCGCAGGATTTTCCCCTGATGCGACGTAACCCCAAGCGGCCCGTATTCCGTGCAAGCGCAGAACTCTCCCTATCTATGCCCATGGCCTCTGAAGCCAATGCTAAGATGTACGGGATCGTGGGATCGCGCGGGTGTTAACGCAACATCATTTATTGAAGTCGTCCTTTGGATGGGGCGGGGGTTCTGTTATTGGAGGAAAACCCCCTTTGAAAGTCTTGTCTCTGTGCGCACTGCTTTTGCGTTTCTCCTTTGATAATTTTTTGTGAGACCTTTCCAATGTGTAAGCGGAAGAAAATCACGGTATTGAGTGGGCGCGTCAAATCCTGGATATCCAATAATTGTTGATGCCCTATCCGCCCTGACCTCCGATATTCACTGTTTCCGGGGCCAAAATCGTTTTTTGGTTCAAAAGGTTCTTTTTGCAAAGCGAAATGGCACGTAGAGCTATAATGCCCAACACGTCCACATCTATAACAACGTGCCTTCTTGGATATTGTTGATGATGCTGTTGAATTTCTCTCCCGCCATTTCACGACGTACTGTATGAAAGGATCATTTGGATTTTCAAACGCAATAATAGCATCATGAAGCTCCTCCATCTTCACTCCAGGGAAATCTTTAACGGTTTGTATTATTCGCAGCTGCTTGTAAAGCTCTCGGCCCAATTGAATCATTGATGCCGACATTCCATCACTGCGAATAGTGCGAGTCCACTGAACAAAATTATTCCATGCATCTTTATAAGCTAGGTCGGGATTGGCTGGCATGGGAAATATTTCTCGGTATGCAATCACCAATTGGCTGGGTGATGTCTCCTTTAAATAATCCATCATTCCTTCAAAGGAGCGGATCTTTTCCTCTGGCCTGATTGCCGCAGTCCATACTGGCAGCCTTTGTTCCTGTGTTCCCTGTGATCCTAATTGTGGTCCTTCCTTAAAGGCCATTGGTGCCCTTCCCCCTTGCCATGCTAAGTGGGATACATTATTACTGTTGTTGAGGGTATTTTGGCTGGTCCGAGATTTCTCTTCTCCTCCATTTGTATTGAGACGCTCATTTCCCATTTGTTTTAATAATTCCGTCATTTGAATGTTTTTTTGTTGAGAGAGTTGCTGTAGAGCTGCTGTGGGTTGTCCTTGCATTTCTCCCAATTTTTTCTGCGTTTCTGCCAACTGCGTCTGCATTTCTTTCATTTGTGTTTTGACCTCCGTGTTTTCCTGGCGAATTTGTGCTAATTGATTTATCCATTCCCCAACTGACACCGTTGCGTTTATTTGTACTTGGATGGGCTTATCTTTCGATTGTGTTCCTTCCTCACACGGCTTCTGTTGGTTGAATGGGGATTCTACCTTTTTAAAAGCCACCCATTCGGGTTTCAAGCGTTTGCATGCTTCCCCAAAGGCATTTAGAAAGACTTCATCCAACGGCATAACGAAACTAATCACGGAAGGACGCAATTCCTCCCATTTCATGGTTTTATTAGGGGCCATTTTCACCAAAAGTACATCGTTTTCTAGTGTGAGCAAACCATCAATATGATATTGTAAAAACGATTTCTCATTTGGACGACATTCAAGTGAAATTGTTGAGGGGCCTTTA
>NW_021639854.1:207152-211418 GCF_002087225.1 Trypanosoma theileri | reverse complement strand
AGCAAAACCGTGTTTTTTATAACCCTGAATTGTAGGTCCCGTCGTGTCTAAAAAATAACTCCATTCAAAACGATCGTCTATTAATACATATTCAGAACTGACGAAATGGAAGGGCCAAGAAGCCCCCCTTTAGTCCGCATCCCGCTCTCTCCATCGCTAGTTCCACCACTTCGCTAAGTCTATTGGGTTGACTTTTTTACCTCTAGATATGCCGTCCGCCAGGTTCTTCTATGAAGCTACATAACCCCACTTTGCCCTTATGCCGTGTGAGCGAAGAACTTTGTCTGTGGCGTTGGCTTCCTTCACTAACGCCTGTGAATGCTTGTTTCCTTTTTGCATGATGTGCATTATCGTAGTCTTGCCGATGCGAACATCCACGGGGCCATGTAAATGTGTTTTAAACCCGCGTAAAGCGAGATGGACTGCACGTGCCTCTACTTGGGATATCGTCACTTACAGAAACCGTGTTGCCCCTGTGGTTGAAGTGTACCCCGATGAAATCATATTCCTTTGTTTTTAACTGTTGTTCCTCAATAGTGGCACCGCCGCGTTGCATGTTCTTCAAAATTTGCTGTCCCCAGGCTTCCACCTTTTTGTGTGGACCGCTTATTCTGATGTTATCAATCCAAACATGTACTTTTACCTCTTTGGGTGCCGCGTACTGTGGCTTTACCAGTTCCGGATCACCAACCAGAACTCTTGTAATGGTATTAAAAATCTCTGGACTACATTTATAACCAATGCGAAGGCGAGTGAACTCCACTAATTCTCCTTATTCCGTTCGGCAACGGAAACTTGCTCCGTATGTTAACTAGGAGAGCTACCTGGTAAAATGACGCCTTTAAATCAAATAAAGTTACAGTTTTGTCGTAAACTACATCCAGGTATCGGGAAATGTGTCCCAGAGGAACATCAGCCTCATAATAATCCTTGTCATTCTTCTCTCTTGGCAAAGCAATGAAACGCCTTCTCTGCCCGGAGGGTTTTTCCCCCACTACCGCAAACGGTACTACCCATCCTGTGGTTGGGCGTGATGAAGCTGTACAAATAATTCCTGCTTCCTTCATACGCTGCGCCTCGGCGTTGTTAATTCTTTCATTGGATTCACGCCGTCTGGCGTGAAACTCGGGTTTCTGCATAATATTCCACACCTCGTCCCAACGCCCCCAGGCGCTATTGTTCAGGCGTTCTCTAATCCAATGGGTGGACAGCGTTCCTATGTTTATTTGTTGTAACGGTAATCGTGCTTCTTCGTCTTTCGTTGCCACCCTGGTGCGGTGTGATCGTTGCAGAATATTATGCCCTTTGAAGGGGGCGCAGAAATGTTGCCTTGTAAATTCTGGCAATTCCCATTTTTCCAATTCTCTTTCATCAATGATGTCAGGAGTGCTGATTTGTTTATTGTTGCGGCCCAATGGCCCGGATAACGCACTGTGCTGCGTGGGAGTTCCATGGGATCGGCATGTTTCCCTAACTGCGTTAATAATCTTGGGTCGAGATGGTGTTCGACCACTGCTGCCGCGGCGTGGGCCAAAGCTCCTCTCTTTATGGAGTGAGCTGTCATACCGTAAGGCCGAAGAATGTTTTCCATATCTTGTGCGGTTAATGGCGTTAGCTTTTTCGTCGCTCACCATTCCTTTTATGGTTTCTCTGACGCGCCGTGCGCCTTCTCCTCCGATTGCCGCGTACCTCACTGCCCTGTGACGGTCGCTCTTGAATGTTTATGCCGCTTCAATTACCCTGAGTTGTGTGCATATCTGCCGTCCCATTTGGACCAGCTGTGCTGATATCCCCTCGTTGCGAATGGAGTCCAGTCATTGTCCAAAATTATTCCATGCATCTTGATAAAATATACCGGGATTAGCTGGCCTGGGAAAAAGTTGCTGATAAGCCGCCACAACTTCGCCGGGCGATGCATCCCCCAGATAATCCATCATTCCTTCAAATGTGTGGTTCTTCTCTGCTGGTCCATTGCTTTGGTCCAAATTGGTTGCCGTAATTCCTGTATTCCCCGAAAACCCAACTTCGGGCGTACCCCAGTATGCGGTAAAGCCGGTTCCGGCTTCCATGTCCAGCTTGATAAATTTCTCCCTTTTTTTGTGGGGGAACCTTTTGTTCGGTTGTCCAACTTGCATCAGGAACGCTCTGTTGTTCTCCTTCGTTTAATTTTTCGAGCGCTTCCTCTAGTTGAGACTGCGTCGCTGTATGCTGATTGCGCATCCGCCGCAATTCATCCAGCGTTTGGTTAAGTTGCGCGCGGGATGCCGCCAATTGTGCCTGTGCGTTTGCCAGTTGCACTTGCGTTTTTTCCAATTGCTTCTGCGTCTGGGCCTGTTGCATTTTCGCGAGGAAGGCCTCCTGATAAATCTGTGCCATTTGGTTCTGTAATTCCTGGAGTTGTATATTTGCGTTTTGTTGTACCCTAAAGTCTTCGTGTTCTAACTTTGCTCGTGCGCAGCCATACTCATAATGTAGCTTTGTAGCTTCCTCCCCCAGTGCTGCCCATTCTGCACTGAATAAATTGTATGTCGTCTCGAAAACTTGTAAAAAAAAGTTTGGATTCCGAGGCATTGTAAAGTTAATAATGGAAGGGCACAAGGCCTCCCAAGTCCATAAAGTCTTCTTGGCCTATTTTTACTTTAAGTGTATCGCCTTCTAATGTCAGAATACTATCAATGTGAAAACTGTATTGCGGCATGTCCGCTGGTCTAAAAAAAAAAAATGTCGTTGGTCCAAATTAGCGCACAAAATCTTGGAAAGCCTTGGTGCAAATACGCCACTCTAATAATGTATGGGTCGGATTGGTTGTAGTGATAATTTTCCTTGCTTAAAACTTAATTTTTGTCTTTTCAGAAACTTACAAATTGACTCGCTCTTTGGAATAAAAAGAAATAAAAATTTCCCCGAAACGTCAAGAAAACTCCAGTACAAGACATGCCACCTAAAACGTAAGGCTCGATCATTCTTTTCGTAACCTGACATAAAAAACAAAATAATAATAACCTATTGATTTTGTTATTTGTTTGAGACTCCGGCGAAAGCCCCCGCGTCCGATCGCGCGGGGTTCCTCGAAATCCGGCCCGCCGCATGTTCTGGTGAGGCGTTGCCTCGCGGGGCGGAGGGGTGCGGTGCGGTTCCACCCCGCGACCAAAATAAACCGCGCCAAACGCAAATCCCAAGGGAGACGAAACTACCGCAAACCACGCCCGTAATTGGTGATAAGCTGTGCGGCTCCGTTGGTGCGGGGGAATTTCTTTGCGTTCGGCTTTCGGCCGGCGCGCTCCGAATGGGCCGGCATAAGTGTGGCGGAACGCCTCCTCAACTTGGGGAAAGGTTTGCCCACACGCTGGGGGTTGTTCGTTGAAGGTGCTGCTGGTGCTGGTGGTCTCTTTTGTTTTTGCCGTTTTTCCCTGGAGGTGGTTGGGGTGTTTCTTTGCCGGCATCCCTTCTCCATCTTGGAATTTTCTTAAATGCATGGTAATGGAGACTAGATGGAGGTAGAACGCCTAGTATACTCCGCATTGAAACCTGAAAAGGTCCTCACGATACGGTGGCGACGAATCTCTTTGGCGTTCCTTATTGCGCGGAAACGTTGCTTGTATTGTTGCTGGCAGAATTGGAGTTCCAGGGGGGTGTTTAAACTTTTTGTGGCAGGCGAGAGCTCCAATCTTGCCAAAGTCGCGTAGACAAAATTCGCATCGTAGTGAAGCAGGTTGGGGAATGAGTTGGATGCCGGGTGCGTCTTTTTTGGGGGTTCTCAGGATGCCGTGCTCTAATATGGGATTTAAGGTCTGTTTTAGGGCGCACTACCACATCACATTCGCCACAGGGGAATGCCGATTCCTCTGGTATCGGTTCGTTGGCTCGCGGGCGTTTTCTCTCTGGGACAGGGCATGTGGCGTTGTGCATGTATCTGAGGTGGCTTTCTAATCCATTTTGAAGCGGAAATGTTCGTTTACACATACTGCCGGCAAACGGGTGCGTTTTTGCTTTAGGGCGAACTGGGACGGGGTAACGTTGTGTCCGGAGGTGGGGGTTGTGAAGGTGGCGGGGGTTCTGGCGGGATGTCCGGCGGAGGTGGCTCATGGGGGAATTTGATCTTCCAGAGCGCGTCGGCTCCCTTGAACCCATGTTTGTTGACCGTATGTAGTTCTGCAGCGCTTCTGCATGAGTATTGTGCCCCGCATTCAGTGCAGGTGGCGGGGTCTGTTGCTTTGTTTAGTGCATAGCGCGGTCTTTTCTGGCTAGGTGGAATAACGGGTGTCG
>NW_021639854.1:200438-206783 GCF_002087225.1 Trypanosoma theileri | reverse complement strand
CCAAAGATAAATTGTAGTCGTATGCGGGCCTTGCGACGTTGCACTTGAAGTATTAGGTTCCACAGGAGTCGTAGTAATGGGTCTTTTACGGTCAGTGGGCCTGTTTCCAGTGCCGTGAGAAGGGCGAGTGAGTCCGTGAAAATGGAGACCCTGCATGGCGTTGGGTTATTTGCGGGAATTATTTTGAGGAGTCTCCGTAAACCTTCGTACGGCGCTACGGATTCAGTTGTGTAGCTGCAAGCTAGGGGGCCAGCGCCTCTATGTGTGGTACAGGGCAGTTCACCATCTTTGTATATCACTGCTGCTGCTCCAGATTTTACTCCGAGAAATACGGAGCCATCAGTCCAAATTTCATAATGGGTACGCGGCGGCGGTTCTGTGCCTTTTCGGCGGAAGTGTCGAGCTATCCAATGCTCGGTTGCTTCTCTTTTCCGTTCTTCAGGGTCATCAGCTGAGACATTTTCCAGCGATGTGAAGAAGCGAGCGCGTTTACCGAACCGTAGAGTTGGTGTCAGTAGAGGTGGGCCCGCGTGGCTCTATAACAAGTGTTGGATAGATTTTCATGATGCGTGCATAAAATTCTCGTACTGGATGGGTTTCGTGATGGACCTGTTCTGCGCTTTCTTTGAGGGATCCACCTCGTGTTTGGCATCGCATTAAATATTTGAGGCTCCGAATCATGGCCGTAATCTCTAATGGGAGAAGACGGGCTTCACGTAATGCGTCGGCGGAGCGACATCCATAGGGGATACCTGCTATGGTTCGGCAAGCTTTGTTTTGACCTGCATCGAGGAGTTTGCGTGATGTGGGAGCCGCATCCCAATACCAGATCTCAAAGCCGTAGAGCGTCTGGGCTTGAACTAGTGTCAGATAGAAGGCCCGTAGGATATCACGTTTCGATCCCCATGTGATGGAGGAGATTGCTGCAAGTTGTAGTAATCGAAAATTCATGCGTTGTCTCGTTTGAACCACATGGGTAGACATGCCTCGGTAGTTTTGGAAGGTGATGCCTAAGAGTTTAGGTGCCTTCCCCGGACCTACGGGGATACCGCGTAGTTTAAGAGAAAGGGGATGCGGGTTGGTGGTACCAAAAAGTGTGTATTTCGTTTTGCCCACATTAATGTCCATAAAATAGTTTTTGGACCATTCATCCACCACGTTTAGTCCTTGTTGCAGTGTAGTGTTTATGATGTCTCGGTTGATTTGTCGTACTGCTAGCGTGGGATCATCGGCGAAAAATCCATGAAAAAATAAGTAAACCTACGATAATCGTTTGACTAGGGTGTTCATGACGATAATGAACATAAGTGGGCCGAGAACTGTTCCTTGTGGTACGCCACGGTGGAAAAGCATTGGGGGAGAGAGGATTTACTGTTGACACGTACCTTGGCTTGGCGTCCTTTCAGGAAAGATGCTGACCATCGAATGGTGTGCGGTGGGATATCCATCTCTCGCATCGCAATAACTATTCGATCGTGGTCTACAGTATCGAAAGCTTTGGCGTAGTCAACGAATACTGCACCTGTACGCGAATCAAGGGTGGGTCTTGTGAGGGCTGCGCGTAGATGCAGTAGTTGATCTAACGCAGAGTGTCCAGGTCTAAATCCAGATTGTTGTGGGGTCAGCTTGGTTCCAATGACATCTCTAATACGTGCTGCGATGATCCGTTCCATTAATTTGGACAGACAACTAGTGAGAGTAACTGGTCTGAACGAATCTAGATCTGTGGCTTTCTTCCCTGATTTAAGGAGTGGTACAATGATGCCTACTTTCCATGAGACTGGAACAACGCCCGTACGGAGGCTCTCGTTAAAGAGGGCAAGAGTCTCTGCTTTGGCACGAGGTCCCAAGTGTTGGAGTGCCACACTGTAGATACCATCTGGACCTGCGGCCCTCCCTTTAGGAAGGAGACGCTGTGCCCGTTCCAGTTCTGCTGCTGTAATGGGGATGAATTCTGTATCTGTTACTGGAATGGGCGGTGGAGGGTAGGAATGTGGGTGACGTTGAGCTCGTCTTGAATATAAGCGGATAAAGTGCTTGGCTTTCTGATTTCCCGTGAGTACCGTGTTGTTAAGCTTAATCGCCGGGGTACTGAGGGGGCGCGGGGCACAGATCCTCTTTAAAATGTTCCAACAGCGGCCGTCTGCCACGGCCATGTTATTACAGAGGGTTTTCCAGCGTTTATGGGAAGCTTGTCTTAGCATTTCTCTTCTGCGAGCTACCAGTCTGTCTCGAGAGACAGAGGGTTTGCAATTGTGAATCTTCTCTTTGATTTTATCTAATTCTGGAGCCCAAAAAGGAGTAGTATCTCAACCTCCGCGTGGAACCGCCGCAGCTGTTGCGATACGGATGGCGGAGGTCAGTAGTCGTTCTCTCTTGTGAACGCTCTGTTTCTCTTTAAGACGTTTATTGCACTGTGCGTTTGACATTTGTCTAAAGCGAGAACATTTCGTTTTCTTCCATGCATAAATGGATCGGGGCACGAGGGTTAGGAACCGCAGTGGTTCGTCATCATCTCCTACTACTACGCCGAAGGGGATGATGTAATGGTCGCTGTCCGGGGAGAAGGATGCCGTCCAGGACTCTAGACGGCATTCTCGGGATATTGTCACATCTGGCGCGGACGGGCCATGGCGTGTGGTGTGGGTGAGTGCAATCTCCAGTGTTGTGAATAACGTAATCATTATCTAGGCACCATTGTACTAGCACACATCGCCACGGGTATCAGGGGGTATCGCGCGATCCCATGCCATTGCATGCGCATTAGCATCTGCACCAATGAGGTGGGGTCCGCTGGTCGTCAAAAGCGTGTCTAGTTGCGAAGTTGTGTATGTTCTCCCCGGAGGGAAGAATATGCTGACGTCACTGTGAGCGCCAGACCTTCTGACATGTGGATCGTTGCATGAGCATGCCCAACGCTTGCAACTACGGTGAGTCCTACTTCTACGGGCAGATCTTCACGCAGAAGAATCGAAACGCCGCCTCCTTTAGAGGGGTGGGGCACTCCATGATGTTGGTAACCAGCGATTACGAAACTCGACGCTTCCGCACAAGATATTAGGGATTACACTTGATACGTTGCTAAATTTTGAGGAAGATGTACGTCTTCGCACGGTTAAGATACAACAGCTTCTTCCGTATCTCAAACTCTTAAGCAAGCAGCGTCACCCGACGAAAGTACGTCCATACGCATGGGCGTTTGGCCAAATGTTGTTCTACGGTTGTGAGGTTCGCCAACTTTCACGCACCATGTCGTCGTTGACCCCCTTATCTCATTGTTGGACTAAAATTGTGAAAACGGTGGTGGGACTATCTGGCAACGCGGGCATGGCAGACACTCACCTGGATAACCGTTTTCCTTCTTTAGAGGCGTGTGTTCGAACTCGGATAGCTCAAATGGCGGCCGTCCGTTCCTCTTTTACGGATGCAGACCGGGATCCGCTATTTCATCCCCGTTCACCACTTATTCTCACCCCGGGTTTCCGACCGTTACAGTTTCGTTCAGCCCCGCTCTCTCTAGCGCTGGATCGGGTAGAATTTTATCTTCCTTTTCTGCGGCTTAAACCTACTACAGAAGAAGAGCGGTTACGTCATAATACGGCACGGCGTGCCCATTGTCACAAACTTTTATCTCATTATCCGGCGATACTGGAAGGTTACTCAGATGGTAGTGTGTGCGATGAGGGCACAGGGGGTGCCCTCATCCTATTTCACAATAACACGCAATCTATGCAAGCCCCTTCGCCTTTAGTGATTCGCCACACTTCAACGTCACGCATTACTTGCTCGTACACGGCGGAAATCAATGCTGGTCTCCAGCTATTGGAAGCGATTTACGAGCACCTTGCTACACAAGCTCATACAGAGCACACACATTCCGGCACTACGGTTTTAATTTGTACGGATAGTTTGTCATGGCTAGAGCATCTCGCCGCACGCACCATCCTCTACGATGTCTTCGCCATCCGGATGTGGGACCTTTTACACGACATTGCCCGTTTGACACCCAAGGTACTTTTAGTTCACATGTTTGCCCATTGTGCAGACCCCCGAGGTGACATAGTGGACTCGGAAGCACAGAAAGCGGCCAAGGAGAAACTTATGACACTACCTCCCTGGCATGTGGACCAACTTCGTCCCCAACTTCAGATGATCCGAGACCAGGATATTACTAACCTTACTACTCGTTGTACGTCATATCAGCAGACACTTCGGCCGGCTCCTTGTGATCCCCCGCCTGTTTTACCTGAGGAATGGCCCGCCACCTTCTGTCGTGATATTATTCGTCTTCGTAGTGGCCGGTGGTGGCGTCTTGGTCCAGTTGCTTACTTGTATCTAGGTAACGGCCAAGTATGGACGTGCCCTCACTGTGGCACCACGGCAACAGCAGAACACTGCGCTGCTTCTCTTCACATCTTTCAGTGTCCCAGCAAACCTCTACCTGCCGGAATAGAGGCTCGCGATCTATGGTCTACTAACTACGACAAACTGAAGTGTATCGTGTCGCATTGCTATAATTTTGTGAGGGACGACTGCGGCGCCGATTCACTTTCTGATACAGATGGCGACGACTTGTCGTCCTCTTGACGTGGTCTATAATATTGTTTTTGTGGTTTATGGTTTTTATCGTTTATGGGTATATTTGGTTTATGGTTTTTATTTTGGTTTTACACATTCCCCTCCCCAGGGTGACATGGGTCATCCTGGTTTAATGCCAGTGGGATTTCCCACAACAGCATTTTACAAACACCCACTCCCCCTTTTTTTTGTGGTGGGAGCCAGGCATGTCAGCTGTTGTTTGCCGTCGCAATTTGTGTTTTCTACGTGTGCTGGAGATGGTTGTGCTTTTGTTTGCGGTACCGCGTGTTGCGCCCTGGCTGTGGGCATCTGTCTTTCGTGGTGGTGTGCTCTTGGGTGGACAGTGAAAGGGGATATGTGATGTCGTGCCCTCCTAATGTACATCACGGAAGTGGTGACGCGTGTTCAGGTGGGGTCAGATGTTCGTGCTTCTGTAAATGCGCTGTTGCCAACCGGTGTCGTGAGGAGAAATGCCATGGTGGTGAGGATAACCAAAGAGACAATATACGTTTGTGTGTGAGTGTTTGTTGATTGGATGGTTTCTTTTTGTATTTGATCGGTTCGGTTTTCTTCTTGGTGTCCTCTCTCCCTCTGTTTGTGTGTGGTGTGTGGTCCATCGCGATGCCTCCAGCCGGGATGTGTGGAGAGCCGTCGTGGACCCTTCTGGCCGGCCCGTTGTTTTGTTTTCGCAGAAATGGGGTTTTGATCCGCCATGGTGGTGTGATTTTCTGGCGGGTACTCGGCGGTGCGTAGATCAGGTGACTGTGGGGTGGGGTTGTGGGGTCGGGGATGGTGCAGCGCCCCGCAGTACCTCAACGACCGCTACTGTGCCATTATCGTTGTTTCTGGGGATTTCTGGGGATTGTGATGTACGGGGGGTTTCCACCTCTGTGGTTGTGGAGTCCGCTGTTGCCTGTTGCGTTGCAGTGGGTGGGTGACTGTGCCCAGGAAGAGTGCATGCCGTAGTGTGAGTGGTGGGGTTGTGTAGCAGCGGTGTGATCATGCATATTGTGTTGCCAATGAGACCCAATGGGTTTGCCAAGCCTTGTTTCCCTCAACAATCCCTGTGTCTGTGGTGGTCCAACGTGACGTTGTGTTGCGCCCGGCGCTGTTGTTTCAATTTCTTGAATACATCTCTTGTCTTCTCTTTTCTTTCTCTCTTTCCTATTTTGTATTTTGAGGCAGCTATACAAAGAAACACATTTGTGAGTAAGGTTTCAAAGAAGATCCACATGCGCCGTCTGTTGTTCGCTGCGTTGCTCTTGCTGTGTTGTGCCTACGGGTGCATTGCAAAAACTGAGTACAGGACGCCATATCCGCCCGATCCGGACCTGGAGGTATTTCCAGAAACAGAGGAATCCCGTACTTGGGGCATGAAGGTTGTCAACGTTGTCCCAAGAGAAGAGGTCAAAGAGGGGCAATGGCAGAGCATCCGTATCGCTGTGAACCCGGGAATGATTCAGGATGAAATCATGTACTGTATGTCCAAGGGGCGTGAGATCGATGGATACACCCGCAGGATACGCAATGGATTCGACGAGCGGGTATGTAGTGCGGTAAGTGGGTACGCCGGCGTTCAAAGGATGAGAACTTTGATGTTGAGGGTGATGCCCAGGGCCATCGCATTGCATGTTGAACGTCTTAAGGTCAAGCGTGTGAAGGAAGCCCTGAGGATTAATGTGCCAACCAGTCTGCACCCCATATCTGATGCTGAGGGTACAATGTGCGTCGAAATGGTTCCCGTTTTTGACGGCGATCAGGGGATGG
>NW_021639854.1:197589-200387 GCF_002087225.1 Trypanosoma theileri | reverse complement strand
TCGCCATATCCGCCCGATCCGGACCTGGAGGTATTTCCAGAAACAGAGGAATCCCGTACTTGGGGTATGAAGGTTGTCAACATTGTCCCGGATCCNGGGGGTTTCCACCTCTGTGGTTGTGGAGTCCACTGTTGCCTGTTGCGCTGCAGTGAATGGGTGACTGTGTCCAGGAAGAGTGCGTGCCGTAATGTGAGTGGTGGGGTTGTGTAGTAGCGGTGTGATCGTGCATGTTGTGTTGCCAATGAGACCCGATAGGTTTGCCAAGCTTTGTTTTTCTCAACAATCCCTGTGTCTGTGGTGGTCCATCGTGACGTTGTGTTCCGCCCGGCGCTGTTGTTTCAATTTCTTGAATACATCTCTTGTCTTCTCTTTTCTTTCTCTCTTTTCTGTTTTGTATTTTGAGGCAGCTATACAAAGGAACACATTTGTGAGTAAGCTTTCAAAGAAGATCCACATGCGCCGTCTGTTGTTCGCTGCGTTGCTCTTGCTGTGTTGTGCCTACGGGTGCATTGCAAAAACTGAGTACAGGTCGCCATATCCGCCCGATCCGGACCTGGAGGTATTTCCAGAAACAGACGAATCCGAAACTTGGGGTACGAGGGTTGCTAACATTGTACCAAAGGAGGGTGACAAAGTAGGGCAATGGCAAAACATCCGTATTGCTGTGAACCCGGCAATGATGCAGAGTGAAATGATGTACTGTTTGACCAAGGGGCGTCAGATCAGTGGATACACCCGCAGGATACGCAATGGATTCGATAGGGAGGTATGTAAGGTGGTGCGTCGAATCGGTGCCATGAGATTGGCTCGCAGGGTGATGTTGGGTGTGATGCCCAAGGCCATCGAATTGCATGTTGAACGTCTTAAGGTCAAGCGTGTGGAGGGTCCCCTGAGGATTAATGTGTCATCTAATCCAGAACCCATATCTGATGCCGAGGGTACAATGTGCGCTGAAATGGTTCCCGTTTTTGACGGCGATGAAGGGATGGGTATTCCCAATGCGGATTTTGTGATCTATTTGGGTCTTTCTACCAAAAACCCGGGTACGAAGATTTGCACTTACGACAGGAGGGGACGCCCAACATCTGCCATGATCAAATTGAATCCATCTGAAATCGAATTTACGCCACAGTATATTCGCCTTGTTGCACACGAGATTGCGCACGGACTTGGGTTCTCCATGGACGTGAAGAAATTCAAGGAAATGGTGCGTAGTGAGGACAGAAGCAGTTTTGTAGGGTATAGGGACCTCAGAAGTTCGAAGATAATGGAAAGCGTGTATGAACTTTTCGGTTGTCTTGAGGCCATTGGAATAAAATTGGATAATTCTCCACCGGAGAGCGAGAACGATGATGAACCCCATTTTGGTGGGAGTGCTGTGCAGGACGAGCTGATGGCCCCACTTCACAGAACCAGAGGCGGTAAAAGGTTGTACAGCACGTTGACTCTTGCTGCATTTGAGTCTACAGGGCATTACCAGGTGGATTACAACAAGGCTGAAAAATTATGGGAGGGCAAGAAGGCATGCGTGTACCTCAAGGTCCCGTAAACCAAAGATGACAACATCTCCAGGTGGGACGATGTGTTCTGCAATCCCAATTACAGAGCAGTCGTTTAGGTGTATACCAGTTTGATTTGTTCTTCCTCCGCATTCTCTGGGCTCTGTCTTGGTGCGGTTCACTGTGCCCGCCTGGTGATGTGTGTGTGTGTTCCGTGATATTACTTGCCAATTATTGCTTTTGCCCATGGGAATGGGATTTTTCCCAAGATGATTTGATGACTGTGAATGAAATGTGAGGGATGATAGGAGGTTCAAGACACACACAAACACGCACACTACCAACCCTCCTTCTCCTTGTGTGTGTGTGTGTGAACTGTCATTATGTGTGCATCATTCCCGCTGGTTGCCCTGTACGAAAGACACACGCCCACACACACACCTACTGAAGAGAATTGTGTTGCTTGCCGCCTGAAGATATTCACTTGGTGGTCACGGCTTTCTTTTCATTTTGTTTTGTTTTTATTATTTTGCTTTTTCTCTTGTGTGTGTGTGTGTTTCATTATAATTTCATTGCACGTTATGTGCATCTGTGTGTTTCTCTTTTGCGTTTCCGATACACCTTGTGTATCTTGTGTGTTCATTTTTATGGAATGATTCTTTTTTTTCTCATTATATACAAACTGCTGCACGGACATCAAGAATAAAGATATGGGTACAGCACGTTCAGTACACAATGATTTTCCGTTGTTAACCTTGGGGTGGATTGGACTGTGTCCAGGCATCACAGCCCCAGTAAGTGATGAATTTCTTTTGCTTTTACATCTTTGCTCTATTATTGTGTCTGCCTCACGCAGTCACTCTTTTTTTACATTTTTATTTTGGTATAAAGATCGGTGGGTTGTAGGTGTTTGAGTCTTTTTCTGTGTGTGTGTGTGTTCAGCTTGCTACTCACACCGCCCACGTAATGAAAACACATTTCTTTGTTCTCACCTTCTCTCTCGGTGGTGTCATTCACAGCATTGCCACGAACATATTTGTGCCCTTGTGGTGTGTGTTGTTTGTTGTGTGGCTTGCTTGAGTGACTGCAGCCTGTGGGGAGATGGAATGAGACTGTTCCGCTTCAGCTTCACGTAATGGGTCTGTTTTTTCTCTTTTTGGGATTGAGTTGATGTGCTGGTGTGGGTGGATGCTTCTCTGATGAGAGTGGCACCTGTGATTATTGTATTGTGGGTGCCTTGTGTGCTGTTGGTATCCTGTTGTTGTTGTTGTTCTTTTCTTGTGTTTTTCTTTTCCTCTC
>NW_021639854.1:187607-195273 GCF_002087225.1 Trypanosoma theileri | reverse complement strand
CACCCCATATCTGATGCTGAGGGTACAATGTGCGCTGAAATGGTTCCAGTTTTTGACGGCGATGAGGGGATGGGTATTCCCAATGCGGATTTTGTGATCTATTTGGGCCTTTCTACCAAAAAGCCGGGTACGAAGATTTGCACCTACGACGTGAAGGGACGCCCAACATCTGCCATGATCAAATTGAATCCGTTTGAGATCAAATATACGCCGCACTATGTTCGCGTTGTTGCACACGAGATTGCGCACGGGCTTGGGTTCTCCATGGACGTCGACAAATTCAGGGAAATGGTGGTCGGTAAAGAGAATAGCAACTACACAGGGTATGAAGAGCTCAGCAGTCCAGAAATAAATAAGAAAGTGAAGGAACACTATGGTTGTCATGAAGACATTGGAATGAAATTGGATAATTCTCCACCGGAGAGCGAGAACGATGCTGACACTCACTTTGATGGAAGGGTTGCGAGGAACGACCTGATGGCTCCACTTCACGGAAGCCAACACGGAGAGATGTCGTACACTGCGTTGACCCTTGCCGCATTTGAGTCTACAGGGCATTACAAGGTGGATTACTTCAAGGCTGAAGATATGGGTGGGAAGAAAAGCTGTGAATACCTTAAAGGTGAGTAGAACAGGATGGCAACGATTCCAGGTTGGACGATATTTTCTGTGGTCCCAATTACAGAGCAACCGTTTCGATGTATACCAGTTTGATTTGTTCTTCCTCCGCATTCTCTGGGCTCTGTTTTGCTGCGGTTCACTGTGCCCGCCTGGTGATGTGTGTGTGTTCCGTGATATTACTTGCCAGCTATTGCTTTTGCCCATGGGAATGGGATATTTCCCCAACATGTTTTAATGACTGTGACTGAAATGTGAGGGATGATGGGAGGTTCAAGACACACAAACACGCACAATACCAGCCCTCCTTCTTCTTGTGTGTGTGTGTGAACTGTCATTATGTGTGCATCATTTCCGCTGGTTGCCCTGTACGAAAGACACACACACACCTATTGCTGGGAATTGTGTTGCTTGCCTCCTGAAGATGTTCACTTGGTGGTCACGGCCTTCTTTTCATTTTTGTTTTCATTATATTGTTTTTCCCTTGTGTGTGTGTGTTCCATTATAATTTCATTGCACGTTATGTGTGCATCTGTGTGTTTCTCTTTTGCGTTTCCGATACACCGTGTGTATCTTGTGTGTTCATTTTTATGGAATGAATCTTTTTTTCATTATATACAAACCGCTGCAGGGACACCAAGAATAAAGATATGGGTACGGCACGTTCAGTACACAGTGATTTTCCGTTGTTCACCTTGGGGTGGATTGGACTGTGTCCAGGCATCGCAGCCACAGTAAGTAATGAATTTCTTTTTTTTTCTTTCTTTTGCTCTATTATTGTGTCTGCCTCACGCAGTCACTCTTTTTTTACATTTTTATTTTGGTATAAAGATCGGTGGGTTGTGGGTGTTTGAGCGTGCCCCTCTGTTGTGTGTTTCCTTTGTGTGTTTGGGTTGCCACTCACACCGCCCACGTAATAAAAACACATTTCTTTGTTCTCACCTTCTCTCTCGGTGTTGTCACTCACGGCATTGCCACGAACATATTTCTGCTCTTGTGGTGTGTGTTGTTTGTTATTTGTTGTTTGGCTTGATTGAGTGAACGCAGCCTGCGGGGAGATGGACTGAGACTGTTCCGCTTCGGCTTCACGTAATGGGTCTGTGTTTTATTTTTGGGGGTTGGGTTGATGTGCTGGTGTGTGTGGATGCTTCTCTGATGAGAGTGGCACCTGTGATTATTGTATTGTGAGTACCTTGTGTGCTGTTGGTATCCTGTTGTTGTTTTTCTTTTCTTGTGTTTTTCTTTTCCTCTCTGTAGGTGTGTGGCTCCGTGTACATTTTAGGGAATGCGGCAGTGCCTCTCTGATATGAGCATGAGAGACTGTCATTGTGTGTGTGTGCGCTGTGAGTGGGAAGGGGGCTTTGTGTTGCTGGACCACTCCACTGAGGCCTCTGTGGTGGGTTGCATTGAATGGCGGCGTGGCGACATCTACCGACATGTGTGCTGAGTGGCGGTGTGGCTCCCTTTGCGCTGGTCCATTGCCCCGTGGTGCGATTGGGTTCGCGCATGAATGGATTAATGAGATTCCCTCTGTCCCGAGTTACCATCTGGCGGAACGACAGTCAAGGGAACGGACTTGAAGGGCTAAGTGGGGAAAGAAGACCCTGTTGAGTTTGACTCCAGTCTGGCTCTGTGCGGCGGCGTCTGAGGTGTAGTATAGGTGGAAGCGCAGGCACAAATGAAATACCACCACTCGGAACGTTGCTTCACTTATCGAGTGAAGAGACCAATGGGTTTCGCGTGGTCTGTGGGCTATGCGCCGTCTAGGTTTGGGATTTTATGGCGGCAACCCCGTCTCCACGGGAGGTGGCGCGTGTTCGCAAGGGCATGTGTCCCCGTTTCTCTCNAGTGGCACCTGTGATTATTGTATTGTGGGTGCCTTGTGTGCTGTTGGTATCCTGTTGTTGTTGTTGTTCTTTTCTTGTGTTTTTCTTTTCCTCTCCGTAGGTGTATGACTTAGTGTACATTTTAGGGAATACGGCGGTGCCTCTCTGATATGAGCATGTGAGAATGTTATTGTGAGTGGGAGGGGCACTTTGTGTTGCTGGACTGTGAGTGGGAAGGACACTTTGTGCTGCTGGACCCCTCCACTGCGGCCTCCGTGGTGGGGTGCATTGAATGGCGGCGTGGTGACGTCCATCAACATGTGCGTGAGTGACTGGAGTGGCAGTGTGGTTCCTTTACGCCAGTCCACTGCCGTGTGGTGCGATTGGAACCACACATGAATGGATTAATGAGATTCCCTCTGTCCCGAGTTACTATCTGGCGCAACGACAGTCAAGGGAACGGACTTGAAGGGCTAAGCGGGGAAAGAAGACCCTGTTGAGTTTGACTCCAGTCTGGCTCTGTGCGGCGAAATCTGAGGTGTAGTATGGGTGGAAGCGCAAGCACAAATGAAATACCACCACTCGGAAACGTTGCTTCACTTATCGAATGAAGAGACCAATGGGTTTCGCGTAGTCTGTGGGCTATGCGCCGTCTAGGTTTGGGATTTTATGGCGGCAACCCCGTCTCCACGGGGGGCGGCGCGTGTTCGCAAGGGCATGTGTCCCCGTTTCTCTCCTTTACGGGAGGGCCCGTGGGCACCCAACCGTGCTGACAAACTGAACCAACGGGGTTGCTTCGGCAGCTTCGGAGTTTTGTTTCGAGAGACATCTGCCAGATGTGGGGTGTGTGGTTGGGGCGGCATATCTGTTACACGACGATGGCTGTGTGTGTCCTGTGCCCCGTGGGCGTGGGCCTTTGGGTGAAGGGGACATGTGATGTCGTGCCCTCCTAATGTACATCACGGAAGTGGTGACGCGTGTTTGGGCGGGGTCGGATGTTTATGGTGTTGGTGCTTCTGTAAATGCGCTGTTGCCAACCGGTATCGTGAGGAGAATTGCCATGGAAGTAAGGATAACCGGAGAGACGATGTACGTTTGTGTGTGGGTGTTTGTTGACTGGATGGTTTCTTTTTGTATTTGATCGGTTCGGTTTTCTTCTTGGTGTCCTCTCTCCCTCTGTTTGTGTGTGCGTGGTCCATCGTGATGACGCCAACCGGGATGTGTGGAGAGCTGTCGTGGACCCTTCTGGCCCAACCGTTGTTTTGTTTTCGCAGAAATGGGGTTTTGATCCGCCATGGTGGTGTGATTTTCTGGCGGGTACTCGGCGGTGCGTGGATCCAGTGACCGTGGGGTGGGGTTGTGAGATCGGGGATGATGCAGCGCCCCGCAGTACCTCAACGAATGCCACTGTGCCATTATCGTTATTTCTGGGGATTGTGATGTACGGGGGGTTTCCACCTCTGTGGTTGTGGAGTCCACTGTTGCCTGTTGCGCTGCAGTGAATGGGTGACTGTGTCCAGGAAGAGTGCGTGCCGTAATGTGAGTGGTGGGGTTGTGTAGTAGCGGTGTGATCGTGCATGTTGTGTTGCCAATGAGACCCGATAGGTTTGCCAAGCTTTGTTTTTCTCAACAATCCCTGTGTCTGTGGTGGTCCATCGTGACGTTGTGTTCCGCCCGGCGCTGTTGTTTCAATTTCTTGAATACATCTCTTGTCTTCTCTTTTCTTTCTCTCTTTTCTGTTTTGTATTTTGAGGCAGCCATACAAAGGAACACATTTGTGAGTAAGCCTTCAAAGAAGATCCACATGCGCCGTCTGTTGTTCGCTGCGTTGCTCTTGCTGTGTTGTGCCTACGGGTGCATTGCGAAAACTGAGTACAGGACGCCATATCCGCCCGATCCGGACCTGGAGGTATTTCCAGAAACAGAGGAATCCCGTACTTGGGGTATGAAGGTTGTCAACGTCGTCCCAAGAGAAGAGGTCAAGGAAGGGGAATGGCAGAGCATCCGTATTGCTGTGAACCCAGGGATGATTCAGGATGAAATCGTGTACTGTATGTCCAAGGGGCGTAAGATCAATGGATACACCCGCAGGATACGCAATGGATTCGACGAAAAAGTATGTGGTGCGGTGAGTGGATACGCCGGCGTTCAAAGGATGAGAACTTTGATGTTGAAGGTGATGCCTGAGGCCATGGCATTGCATGTTGAACGTCTTAAGGTCGAGCGTGTGAAGGAAGCCCTGAGGATTAATGTGCCATTCGATCTAAAACCCATATCTGATGCCGAGGGTACAATGTGCGCTGAAATGGTTCCGGTTTTTGACGGCGATGAAGGGATGGGTATTCCCGATACGGATTTTGTGATCTATTTGGGCCTTTCTACCAAAAAGCCGGGTACGAAGATTTGCACCTACGACAAGGATGGACGCCCAACATCTGCCATGATCAAATTGAATCCGTTTGAAATCCAATATACGACGAAATTTGTTCGCCTTGTTGCACACGAGATTGCGCACGGGCTTGGGTTCTCAACGGACGTGAAGAAATTCAAGGAAATGGTGCGTAGTGGGGACAACAGCAGCTACAAGGGGTATAATGAGCTCAGCAGCTCACAAGTAAAGAATGCTCTGCAGGACCATTTTAATTGTGACGATTACATTGGAATGAAATTGGATAATTCTCCACCGGAGACAGGGAGAAATGATGACCCCCATTTTGATGGAAGGGTTGCGAGGGACGAGCTGATGGCCCCACTTCATGGAGTTACAGGCGATAAAAGATCGTACAGCTCGTTGACCCTTGCTGCATTTGAGTCTACAGGGTACTACAANTGAACGTCTTAAGGTCAAGCGTGTGAAGGAAGCCCTGAGGATTAATGTGCCAACCAGTCTGCACCCCATATCTGATGCTGAGGGTACAATGTGCGTCGAAATGGTTCCCGTTTTTGACGGCGATCAGGGGATGGGTATTCCCAATGCGGATTTTGTGATCTATTTGGGCCTTTCTACCAAAAAGCCGGGCACGAAGATTTGCACCTATGGCGACGATGGACGCCCAACATCTGCCATGATCAAGTTAAATCCGTTTGAGATCAAATATACACAACAGTATGTTCGCCTTGTTGCACACGAGATTGCGCACGGGCTTGGGTTCTCCATGGACCTGGACAAATTCAGGCAGATGGTGCTTAATGGGGAAAACAGCAGTTACCCGGGGTATAAAGAGCTCAGCAGTCCGGAGGTAAAGAATGCCGTGCAGGACCATTATATTTGTGACGATTACATTGGAATGAAATTGGATAATTCTCCACCGGAGACAGGGAGAAATGATGACCCCCATTTTGATGGAAGGGTTGCGAGGGACGAGCTGATGGCCCCACTTCATGGAGTTACAGGCGATAAAAGATCGTACAGCTCGTTGACCCTTGCTGCATTTGAGTCTACAGGGTACTACAAGGCGGATTACAACAAGGCCGAGAAGTTTTGGGGGAGCAAGATGGGATGCAAGTTCCTCAAGAAACCATAAGCCAAAGATGGCAACATCTCCAGGTGGGACGGTGTGTTCTGCAATCCCAATTACAGAGCAGTCGTTTAGGTGTATACCAGTTTGATTTGTTCTTCCTCCGCATCCTCTGGGTTCTGTTTTGCTGCGGTTCACCGTGCCCGCCTGGTGAAGTGTATGTGTATCCCGTGATATCAATAACTATATTGCTTTTACCTGTGGGAATGGGATATTTCCCCAATATGTTTTAATGGCTGTGACTGAAATGTGAAGAATGGCAGGAGGTTCAAGACACACAAACACGCACACCACCAACCGTCCCTCTCCTTGTGTGTGTGTGTGGACTCTCATCATGTGTGCATCATTCCCACTGTTCGCCCTGTACGAAAAACACACACCTATTGCTGGGAATTGTGTTGCTTGCCTCCCGCACATATTCACATGGTGATCACAGCTTTCTTTTTGTTTTCTTTTCATTATTATATTGTTTTTCCCTTGTGTGTGTGTTTCATTATAATTTCATTGCACGTTATGTGCATCTGTGTGTTTCTCTTTTGCGTTTCCGGTACGCCTTGAGTGTCTTGTGTGTTCAATTTTATGGAATGAATCTTTTTTTTTCATTATATGCAAACTGCTGCACGGACATCAGGAATAAAGATATGGGTACGGCACGTTCAGTACACAATGATTTTCCGTTGTTCACCTTGGGGTGGATTGGACTGTGTCCAGGCATCGCAGCCACAGCAAGTAATGAATTTCTTTTTTTGTTTTCCTTCGCATCTTCGCTCTATTATTGTGTCTGCCTCACGCAGTCACTCTTTTTTTACATTTTTATTTTGGTATAAAGATCGGTGGGTTGTAGGTGTTTGAGTGTGCCCTTCTGTTGTGTGTTTCCTTTGTGTGTTTGGGTTGCTACTCACACCGCCCACGTAATGAAAACACATTTCTTTGTTCTTGTCTTCTCTCTCGGTGTTGTCACTCACAGCATTGCCACGAAGATATTTGTGCTCTTGTGGTGTGTGTGTGTGGCCTGCTTGAGTGACTGTAGCCTGCGGGGAGATGGACTGGGGCTGTTCCGCTTCGGCTTCACGTAATGGATCTGTGTTTTATTTTTGGGGGTTGGGTTGATGTGCTGGTGTGTGTGGGTGCTTCTCTGATGAGAGTGGCACCTGTGATTATTGTATTGTGAGTGCCTTGTGTGCTGTTGGTATCCTGTTGTTGTCGTTCTTTTCTTTTGTTTTTCTTTTCCTCTCTGTAGGTGTGTGGCTCCGTGTACATTTTAGGGAATGCGGCAGTGCCTCTCTGATATGAGCATGGGAGACTGTCATTGTGTGTGTGTGCGCTGTGAGTGGGAAGGACACTTTGTGTTGCTGGACCACTCCACTGAGGCCTCTGTGGTGGGGTGCATTGAATGGCGGCGTGGCGAGATTCGCCGACGCGCGGGTAAACGACGGGAGTAACCATGACACTCTTAAGGTAGCCAAATGCCTCGTCTTCCAATTAGAGACGCGCATGAATGGATTAATGGGATTCCCTCTGTCCCGAATTACCATCTGGCGAAACGACAGTCAAGGGGAACGGACTTGAAGGGCTAAGTGGGGAAAGAAGACCCTGTTGAGTTTGACTCCAGTCTGGCTCTGTGCGGCGACATCTGAGGTGTAGTATAGGTGGAAGCGCAAGCACAAATGAAATACCACCACTCGGAACGTTGCTTCACTTATC
>NW_021639854.1:186415-186692 GCF_002087225.1 Trypanosoma theileri | reverse complement strand
GGGAAGGACACTTTGTGTTGCTGGACCACTCCACTGCGGCCTCTGTGGTGGGGTGCACTGAGTGGCGGCGTGGTGACGTCCATCAACATGTGCGTGAGTGACTGGAGTGGCAGTGTGGTTCCTTTACGCCAGTCCACTGCCCTGCGGTGCGAATGGGTACACACATGAATGGAGTAGTGAGAATTCCCTCTGTCCCGAGTTACTATCTAGCGAAACGACAGTCAAGGGAACGGACTTGAAGGGCTAAGCGGGGAAAGAAGACCCTGTTGAGTTTGAC
>NW_021639854.1:181415-184870 GCF_002087225.1 Trypanosoma theileri | reverse complement strand
AATAATAATAATAATAATAATAATAATAATAAATCCATAATGAAAACAAGTTGCACGAAGAAGCGTGTACACATAAAAAAAAAAAGATGAGGTGCGCCTCGCGTATCCCATATCCCATCCCTTCTCAAGAAGAGAAAAAAACAAAAAAAACCATTGACCAAGGCAACTGCTCCAGCCATATTGTATGCAATTGTTCTGTATAAATATATACACGTGGGTACTTGTTGTATCTGCGAATAACATCCAGTAAAAAAAACAAAAACATAAAACAAAAAAACAAAAAACGAACGTAAGTGAAGAAAAAGTGTACATTATGAGCTTGAAGACTCTCTTATTGACTCTCCAGTTGCAAACATGCTCTTATTTCCATCGGTAGTATATATATTTCTTTTTATTCCTGCTGCGCCAATTTGACAGCACTGATACAGAAGCGAAATGAGGAAGACACACACACACTCACACAACAGAAAAGAGGAGGAAAAAAAAGAAGAAATACTTCGGACAGTATCGTTCAAAAAACAAAAACAAAAAACGAAAAACCAAAATCAATAACAATAAAAACATACAATCAAGGAGTGATTGAGACTTAGAAAAAAGTGAAGTAGTTAAAATTAACATTGTTGTCTATTCAAAAATTGTACATCTTGAGGTATCCCATTGGCAAAACCAGACAAAATGCATTGAACCCTCCCATTACTTAACAGTACATTGGTTTCCCTGTTCTCATTAATTTTTTTCGTATTTGTTTTATTTCCAACTGAAGTAGATTCCAGATCAGCATGTTGTGAAGTAGCATCCTTTTTCTTTAAATTTACCCAGTCATACTGGTAATCATTTTTTACATTTGGCCCAATTGTACCAAGAACAGATGACATAAGAATTCGGCACATCTCATATTGTGGTCCCTCTGTATATTCCATTTTACGAGCGTATATTAGAAGGTCTTCAAACTGACGAGGACACTTTGAACATATTTGGGTACTTGTCAACTTTTGTTTAATTTCTCCAATGGCCTTCTCTTTCTCTTCACGATCTTTGATTTGTAGACCTGACCAAGGTAAATGTCCTCGATGAAGATATATTAGGATATACGTCAGTTGCTCCAAATCATCGCGACGACTCTGCGAAAATCCTTGATGCGTACGCAGAGATGCGTAACGTGATGTACCAACAAAACTCTTACCTGTTGCTGACTCTCGATGAGTTCCGTCGAAGGAGCGATATCGAACACTGAGGCCAAAGTCAATCAAGTAAATATGACGCGAGAGCCTACCAATACCCAGAAGAAAATTATCTGGCTTTAGGTCACGATGTATATATCCATTGGAATGAATAAACTCCAGTCGTGATATCATCTCATTAGCAAGCATCACTGTCGTTTTGAGGGAAAAACGTCCGAGATTGGCATGCATATCTTCCAAAGAAGGGCCATGAATAGACATAATAAGAATTCTAAAGTCCCCTTCCTGACCAAAATACTTTAGCTCAGGAATTCCAGGAGCGATTCGGTTTGGCATAGAGTTCTGAAGATCTTGCATTACACGAGCTTCATGGAAGAGAAAGCAACGAGCCTTATTAGTTCGCTCAAGTTTCACTGCCACCGCTTCCCCAGTTGAGACTTGCACACCGGCGTAGACCTCACCAAAACCACCCTTGCCCAACAATCGGTTCAGTTTGAACTTTCCCTGAAAGAGATAAATAACCCCAGACGGCATAATACACAATTAAACTTGTGCACCTTCAAATAAATAAATAACGCAAAAACAAACAAAGAAGAACCTATTCCCTCCTTTTCTTCTGTATTTATTATCTTTAATTAAAGATCTTGCAAAATCAAAAAAAAAAAAAAAAAAAAAAAGGGTGAAAATAGAAACGAATTACATGCACATGTTTGCAAATGTTAAAGTGAGATAATGAACATAGATCAATTAGAACTATTTATCCTGTGTGAACTTCTGTGTTCAACGAACATACTTGTGTAAGTGTAAGAAAAAAAAACACCCTTGAAGAATCCTTATAAAACTTCCTTTTCATCCTTATACACTTATCACAGAAACATATAAATAAAAATTTATAAAAAATGAAGAAAAATACGGAAAAATCAGAAATAAATAAATAAATAAAAAAAAAAAACCGATTCATTTTTGCAGCATCATCTTATATTTTACCACTAGAATATAGTGGTTAAAAAGGGCCTCTTCACCTTTAGTTAAGCTATTCGATCGTCTCCAGGGTAGTACATACTTCGTTCAATACCCCTGATGACGAAATAAACGTGCTTTGGTTGCGTGAGAGTGCATCCATCAACATCTTCACACTTAACTGAAGGTTCCTGATCTCTTTACTATCATTTTCGTTTATCTCATTAGCCTCATCCAGGGCAGCACGAAGTGCATCCATCTCTGATTTTTCATGAGGGATATCACCGCTTGCACTGGAACTTTGCACTTGCGCCGAACGAAGCTTTTCCAATTCTTCTTGTGCTTCGTAAAGAGCTCGTTCAGTATCGAGGCATTTTTGCACAGCCTCTTCTTCAGAGGTACGAGCGTCTTGCAAAAGTTCCACAAGCTCTTCAAGTTTTTTAAGTGAATCACTCACTTCTTCAGACCTAACATCGCGTTCTGCCGCCACTTCATCAATTATCGCCTGCGCTTCTTCCCTCTGATCAGTAATTTCTTTACGTAGGGCTTCTATCAATTGATCTTTCTCCAATAATGCTGCATCTGCTTGACGAAGGGAATTTTTAAGTTGTTCCAAATTATCTTTCATTTCTCCGCATATCAACTCGTCCTTCGACTGCACGTCACGGAGACCCTCCAACTGCTCCTTTAAAAGAGAAACAACTAGATCGTGTTCCTTCTGCTCTTCCTTTTGCCCCTCTTGCAACTCAAACATATCTTGTTCTATTTCTGCAAGCCTTTCAACGGCAGCCTTTTCACCCTCTCGAGCTTTCTCAAACTTCGCAACAAAGTCATCTAATTGAACAATAACATGGCTTAGTTCATCACGCTTGTCATTAAGTTCGTCCATAAGCCCTTCAATACGCTCATTAAACGTCTCGAGCTGTGCATTCTTTTCATCAATAAGATTCTCAGAGTCATGAAGCTTCTCACGCAATTCCGCCGCCTCATCTCTAAATATCTCAGCATCCTCAAGCTTACTTTTAGCAGAAGCAAGTTCATCTGAAAGTTTATAGTTCTCTACTTCCTTTTGTGCGAGATCCTCAGCCAGCTTCTCATTCTCTGCTTCCTTCTGTGCGAGTTCCTCAAGAAGCCTCTCATTCTCTTGCTCATGGTTCTCCAAAACACGACTGTGCTCATTGCTTTCCTCAGCACCACGACGTCGTAGTTCCTCCAGTTCCTCTTCACGTTTTCTCAGCGCCTCAAGCGCATCCTTCTCTGCAGCTTGTGCAGCTGCACTCGTTTCCATAAAATTCTCTAGCATATCAACAAGAT
>NW_021639854.1:180790-181225 GCF_002087225.1 Trypanosoma theileri | reverse complement strand
TTCCTTCTGTGCGAGGTCCCCGGCCAAGTTCTCATTTTCTGCACTCAACCTTACATTTTCCACATTCTTCTGTGCGAGATCCTCACCCAGTTTATCAATTTCAGCATCCTTCTGTGCGAGTTCCTCAAGAAGCTTCTCATTCTCTTGCTTATGGTTATCCAAAACACGACTGTGCTCATTGCTTTCCTCAGCACCACGACGTCGTAGTTCCTCCAGTTCCTCTTCACGTTTTCTCAGCGCCTCAAGCGCATCCTTCTCTGCAGCTTGTGCAGCTGCACTCGTTTCCATAAAATTCTCTAGCATATCAACAAGATCAGCATTTTCAGGTGTGGCAGCATTCAAAGCATCCATTGCACCCATTAACTTGGCTTCTATCGAATCAAACTCTTTTTGCAGCTTCTCATTTTCTGCCTCCTTCTGTGCGAGGTCATTAGC
>NW_021639854.1:180448-180543 GCF_002087225.1 Trypanosoma theileri | reverse complement strand
CATTCTCTGCCTCCTTCTGTGCGAGGTCTTCAGCCAGCTGTTCATTTGCAGCACGTTGTTGGTTAAGCTCGTCCATTGTGACGCAATATAGCGGT
>NW_021639854.1:179302-179397 GCF_002087225.1 Trypanosoma theileri | reverse complement strand
TCACAGCGCTTACGGCGGAAGGCCGCAGCCTCTGCAGCCAGTTTATCAGTTTCTGCCTCCTTCTGTGCTAGTTGATCAGCCAGTTTCTCGAGCTC
>NW_021639854.1:178077-179292 GCF_002087225.1 Trypanosoma theileri | reverse complement strand
TGGCAAGAACGTGGTGGGCACCTCCAGCTGGCCGTCGTGCTCACGCATCTCCAGAGCTTCACAGCGCTTATGGCGGAAGGCGGCAGCCTCTGCAGCCAGCTTCTCGTTCTCTGCTTCCTGTGTGGCGAGTTTCTCCTCATAACCAGTGCGCATTTCATCCATGTCCTTGGCGTACTGCTCCTTCATTGCATCCATTAGGTCTCGTGTAGTGGCGCGTACTTTCTCACCCTTATTCTGTTCATTCTGCACCTCAGACTCAGCTGCAGCAAGTCTCGCCTCAAGGTCGTTAAGGCGATCCATTGCAGCATTGTTTGACCGCTCCATGGCGGCAAGATCCTCCGCGAGCTTCTCGTTCTCTGCCTCCTTCTGTGCAAGGTCCCTGGCAAGGTTACTGTTTGCGGCAGACATGGCTTCAGCAGTGTCGCGTAGTTGTTGCAGCTCTTCAAGGGCCTTGTCTAGTCCATCCTTCTCCTGATGACGCTTGGCGTAGAGATCCATGACGTTACGGAACGGGAAGTCTGCTAGGCGTCGGTCAATCTCTTCTTTGGTGATGCTCTCATCATGCGTGACGCCGAAGTCCACGCGCAAACCTCCGAGAGCAAACGTTGGCTGAACAATGGCTTCCGCAGCCACATGACACGCAGCTGCGGCGTCCGTCACAAACGCTTGCCGGAGCGCCTCCGGCTTCCTGCTTAGCACAACATCCCACTCATCGCCATCGAAGACCTTCACGTGCTGTGTCGTCACCTGACCCCTCGCTATTACAGGCGCAGCCCACCGCTCGTCATGTGCCTTGAGATCTGCAATCTCGGCATCCCTAGAACAGAGCAGGGCAGATAGAGCAGCGTTCTCGCCCTCCAACGCCTTCAACTGCACAAGGACATCAGCCAGTTCGGCTTCCAACACGTCCATGTTGTCTGCAGCCACCTCTTCCATCTCAGCTGCACGATCTTCCAGATCACGGCAACGCCCACCAAACTGATCAAGAGAGTCCTTCGCCTCCAGTTGCAGAGCATCAATCTGCGCCGCCTTCTCTAGCAGTTCCTCAGCCAGCTGTTCATTTGCAGCACGTTGCTGGTTAAGCTCGTCCATTGTGACGCAATATAGCGGTTCACCTGCGATAACCTCGGGGTCCACAGGACGCTCCGCCCCCTGTGCAGGTGGCAAGAACGTGGTGGGCACCTCCAGCTGACCGTCGTGTTCACGCAACTCAAG
>NW_021639854.1:176426-176722 GCF_002087225.1 Trypanosoma theileri | reverse complement strand
AGTTGATCAGCCAGTTTCTCGAGCTCTACCTCCTTCTGTGCGAGGTCTTCGGCCAGCTTCTCATTCTCTGCCTCCTTCTGTGCTAGTTGATCAGCTAGCTTCTCGAGCTCTACCTCCTTCTGCGTGAGGTCTTCAGAAGCCAGCTTCTCGATCTCTGCCTCCTTCTGTGCCAGTTCATCAGCCAGCTTCTCATTCTCTGCTTCCTTCTGTGCGAGGTCTTCAGCCAGCTGCGCATTCTCTGCCTCCTTCTGTGCTAGTTGATCAGCCAGCTTCTCATTCTCTGCCTCCTTCTGTGC
>NW_021639854.1:163805-175415 GCF_002087225.1 Trypanosoma theileri | reverse complement strand
TGGTTAAGCTCGTCCATTGTGACGCAATATAGCGGTTCACCTGCGATAACCTCGGGGTCCACAGGACATTCCGCACCCTGTGCAGGTGGCAAGAACGTGGTGGGCACCTCCAGCTGGCCGTCGTGTTCACGCAACTCCAGAGCCTCACAGCGCTTACGGCGGAACTCTTTTAGTTCCGAGTCCATTCTATTTGTTTCTTCCATAGCTTCTTCTAGTTTCTGAAGTAGGTCATTGTTTTGTTGTTGGAGTTCGTGTATTGCATTGTTAGCGTCTGTTTCTCTGTTTCTTTGTTCATTATTTGTTTGAATTTCCTTAGCTTCTTTATCATTTAGTATCTGCTTGAGTTCGTCATAGTTGCGTTTCGCTTCGTTTAGCTCATTTTGTAGGTTCTGCGCACGTTCTTTTTCATCGCTATATTCCTGAAGTGTGATGCAGTAGAGGCTTCCATCATCTGATTCGTTTTTGTTGAGGTTACGCTGTGCACGTATTCGTTCAATATTAGCGTGTTGCAGGTTAAATGACTGAAGGTCTCCTTCAAGTCGGTCTGCTAATTCTCGTAGTTTGGCGTTGACGTTGTTGAGGCGCTCAATTTCTTCGTTGAGGTCAGCATTCTTCATTTTAAGGTATTCCCTTTCTCGCTGAGTTTCAGCAGTTTGCTTTCTGAATTCTTCAGTTGATTTTGCGAGTGTATATTGGAGGGAGCGATTTTCGCTGTGCATTTTGTCGATGAGCATGAGCATATCGCCAATTTCACTCTCATATGCATCTTTGTCAGATGATGAGCTTAATGCCGAAAGCTGTTCAATAAACTCCTTGAATCGCATACCACTGTACTTTCTCTCGTCGATACCCAATGCACGACAAACTTCTTCAATTGCTAGATCGAGTCCTTTTTTTGGTTCTTCAGCACTGCGATATAAGTTTTCTAGTAGTAAGAAGGGGTAAGCAGATAGACGTGCATCCACCTCGCTTTTCGTTATATGGTTCGGATGGTAAACGTCAAAAGTTACTACAAGCCCTGTTTGTGCGACTTCAAAGCATACGTTACTCACACAATCCAGCGGAGCGTTTAGACATTGGGCTACATCTATTGTGAATGTTGAAAGCAGCTCCTCTGGCTTATTGTTGATGAGCATATCTGCCATAGGCCAGGTGAAGCATGTCTTATGCCTCGTCTTGACACCCTTACTTGATTGATGTTGTTGTTGTTGTTGATCGTGGTGCCAATTCCAATGTGCCATTCCCATCACTTCATCCCGCAGCTGCCTCACTTCCGACAGAGTCACACTCTTTGGTGAATGTGGCGTCTCAGATTTACTAGACGCTTTGGCGAGTTTAATCATAACATCTTGACACAATTCCATTCGAGACTCAAGTTCATCGCTAAACGCTTGCAGAGAACGTAGTTCTGCCACCGCACCAAGAAATTCCTCACTGGAGCGATCAAGTTGCTGTAGTAATTCTGCACGAAGAGGTTGAGCTTCCTCATCAATGGAGGCTGCTTCTGTTGCTGTCATGACGCAAACGGATGTATTCGTATCTACAGGTAGAATCTTTATTAAAGATGAAGCAAGAATAGTCTCTTCCGAATTACCACACCGCTTAAAAAATGTAACAGTAGGATTTCCAGAGGATGAATTTCTTAGTCGCTGGAGTTCGTCATTAAGGTCTTTTGTTTTGGAACGGCATTCTTTTAATTCACGTAAGCATTTGCTTATTTCATCTGTGAGACCACGGCCAGGGTGTAACCATGACTCTGAAACACTGCTTTTCCTACTTTTATAACTTTTATCACTGCTAATATGAGTAGGAGGAGATTGGCTCCGCTTACTCGTATCTTCTTCCGCGTCCAACAAACGATATTGGGCTGCTTTCATGCGACTGTTCACACGATTTAGTTCCTCTAGAATAGCTTGAATGACGTTGTTATTATTATTATTATTCCTCTGACTACTACTACTACTACCACTCCCTGCAACGTTCCATGACTCGGGTTGCCAAGAGCGGACCACACAAGTGTGTTCATTTTCCTTGTGCTGTTGTATTGTACCAAGAGTCCAACTCCACCCACTGGCGTTTTCACGATCCAACCGTTCATACGCTACAACAGCCCCTTTGGGGAAAAGTTTACATTCATTCTTGTATAATGACGTCATAAGGTCACACCAAATATGACAGGTAGACGTAGATATATCGTTAAAAATAAGATTACAGAATATTTTACTTCTTTTATCTCTTTCTCTTTCTTTCTCTCACACAGACACAATCCCACACACTTCTTCTCTACTTTCTCTTTTTCTCGTTCAATGTAATTATGTATCTTGTGACAGATATTTCAAGGTTATTATCTACAAATCGAACGGGAATGAAGGTACAATGAAAAAAAATACAATGATACGAGTCGAATATTCTACTCTTTTTTTTTTTATATACACCAATAACGAACGACAATGGTGTGACAAATACGTCACTTGTTTTTCCGAATCAATAATACAGATATGATCAATATGTACAAATAATAATTTGTACCGAGCGTATGCAGTTTTCTTGTTCTACTATGCTATACAAATAAATAACTTATATATATATATATATATATATATATATATAATGTTCCTTTTCTTACTCTTTCCCTATTTTTCTCTCAGTTGGTCTGTCTGTTTTTCCCTTGTGTTCTTTTTCCTCGTTCTAGAAACACTGGTAAAAAACACAGAAACCACACAACAGGGAATAAAAAATTGCTGTACTTTTTAAAAAACTTTTCTTTTGCTTCCTTTCTTTGCTATCCAACCTACTTGTTGTATTTTCTAAACTACACAACAGCAACAATGGTAACAATAGGAGATAAGTGATCTTAGTAATTAAAGTCTGGCCTCTACACTTGAAAAACTAAAGAAAAGGGGAATGGTTCGCACAACCAAGAAAAAGATGAAGAAAAAAAAAAAGAAAGGGAAAATGAGGAGATAAGTGCACTATGTGGATCAGTTGTTAACCAAATATAATAGGTAACATCAATCAGAAACATTGACATTCATACAGATTGAGAGAAATATAGAGAGAGAAAAAAAGGGAGAAAGACAGACACACACACACACACACACAAACAGATACAAGTTTCCCATCGTATTTCTCTTTCTTACTCTCATCGTTTCTTTTTCTTTTTTTTTTTTTCTTCTTCTTCTATCTTACATACATAATCATATATATAAATATGAATTCACGCTGACGTATCACATTGAGAGGTTATGCAATTCTTCCTCCGCTTTTGCCCGCAGCACCTCATTCTTACTCTGTTTCACCACAGCTGTATACAATTCCTTCGCCTCACGTTGCTGGTTTCCCTCAAGTGCACCAGCCAAGTAATACATAGAGGTACAACTTACCTCTGATGTTGCCCGACCGGCTTCACGCTCTAGAGCGAATGCCTTTCGCAGACATAATTCACCTAACTTCAATCGAGATGCCCGTACGAGATCGCGACCAAGCTCAGTAAGCAATGCGGCATCAGAAAGCCCTTGTGTAATAGCTTGTTGAAGCACCACCTCAAGTTCTGCTCGTTCCTTTCGAAGACATACCAACGCGAGATATGCCCATGTACGTGGATTACTGTTGTTAAGTGTATTGGACTCACTTAGACATTCTTCAGCGGCATCTATTTTTCGCATTCGGTAGTAGGCGATGCCTGCCCCAAGCCACATGACACTACATGGCCATGCTTGAATACCAAGTGTAAATACACCAAGGGCATCATTATAGCGACCTGCTCCAATGAGTAAATTACCAAGATGAATATAACTTGGACCAAAACAACGTTTAGGAGTTTCACCTTCACGACATAGTACACGCATGTATGCAGAAATAGCATCTTCTCTACGTCCTAGAGCAGCATTACAATCTCCAGTTAAAATATTAATTTCATCTGCAAATGGTTCTAGATTTTCTCCATCTTTTAATGAACCAAGGGCCGTTTCGTACCTTTCACAGAGTGCAAATAATCGAGCATACAATACTTCTGTCCTACCACCAGGACGACATCTTGAAAGACAAACATTTGCCAAATCCGTATGGTGAAGTTGTAAAAGATATTCAGCAACTGAAAGGTTTACATCATTAAAATCTACTTCCTCTGTGGCACCCATAGCTTCTTTCATGGCTAACATACCCTCACGTTCCCAACGTGCCCGTTTGGATTCATACTGTGGTCCTTGTTCTAATGCCAGGACATGAAGATCACATAAAAGCGAGAGATGACCCCATGAAAGAGCACTAGGTTGTATATCCACTGCAGCATGAAGAAAAACAGCAGCTTCATCAAATCGACTGTACTCAAGAAGAAGATCACCATATCCAAGTAAAGAAGGTACATGTAATGGGTTATATGCGATAGCTTCTCGATAACATTGTTCAGCACGTGTTGCATCACCAACACGAGCAAAAAATGCAGCAGCATCATTCCAAAGATCAGGAAATTCTTCTGGAGAATGACAAGTAGCGATACGAGCTTGATGACATTGGGCAGCAAGTCCATATTCACGTAGTGTCTCAGCTTCTTCCGCTCGTTCTAACCACATGGCTCCAGTAATACCAGATGATGAATCTTGTTGTTCTGTCATTACTGGGACTCCAGAACTGTTACTCTTTGTACCATAATCAGAACCTTCTGTTAAATCACGTAACTTGGCATGTACACAATTTAAGAGATAAACATAAAGTTCATTTGTAAGTTGACCAATAGCTTCTTGTGAAGCATCAGGTTCACGTAAAAATTTCTCACGTACCACTTTTACAACTAGTGGTGTTAATTGTTCTTTATATGCTGCTAATTGTCCAGTAGTCTGAAATGTGGCAAAAATACTTTCCTTACTTGCTTCATTGTTATTTTTCTTAGCATCCCTGTAATCATACATCAATTTTTTCGCAATTGCTTCTATCACATCTGTAAATTGTCTTGTAGTATCTTGAAACTCTTTTTTTGGAAGTGCTCGTGTAGGGATTAGATTAGCTGGTGTTAAAGCAGGACGTATACGATCCATTGCCAGTCGTGTAAGAGTTTTTTCAAGACGTACAGAAACGGTTGCTGAGGTGTTATGAACAACATAGGGGTGTTGAGCTTCTACATCAACTTCCTCAAAGAGTAACCCTGGAGAACCTGATTTTGGTCGTTTAGAGACTCTCTTTTTTACCTTTTCCTCCATATGCATAGGATCTTTTACTGGTAACAGTGGTACATCTTCCATAAGCTGCAGTGATCCGGGTTCTGCCAATGGTGAGAGATCAACAGGGATATCAGCACGAAAATACCATTCCTGTGGATCTTCCCAGTCATGCGGTGCATCTCCTTTTAACACACGTGTGAAGTGTAGCTGTAATGGTCTTCCGGATAAAAGCATAGTATCCAATGCTGTGACATCATCTTCATACAATGGTACACGAATAACACAGGGTGGTAAATCATCTTCATTAGGTATAGAAGGTGCTGTTACTACTTCTTCCGTCGTTGAAGCGGCAAGACCTTTCTTTCGTCGTCTTCCTCCTTGCTCTTCTGCAGCAGAAGCTGCTGCATCAGCTGCTGGAGTTATTACCCATAAAATTTTTGGATCTTTTGCGGTTTCATTATCATCCGTCCTTTTCGTACTTGTACCCCCTGCTCTTGTAGAAGTTCCACTGGTTAACACTGGAGTCTCGGGTACCTCTCGAATATGTTGTAGCATATCATTTACCATCGAGGGAAGCGGAGGAGGTGTAGCCCCTTCAATGTATGATTCATACTGTGACAATGGTAATAAGAGTCTACCGTGTGTAAAAGCGTATTTTTTTTCACCATCAATAGTAAAGCTAACTTCATACCGGAATGGGTGTTCGGGGAAACCAGGCGGTTTCCCTTCAGCCCACCAATTGGCAGGAATATTGTGAACATCGTGCAGTTTGACATCCATGTAATTAACTGCCTCTGGTGGGGCATCTGGTTGAGACATATTTCGTAGTCTTCCTTTTTTTTTTTCTTCTTTTCTATTCTTTTTATTTTCCCCTCTCTTAGAGGATGCCTTTCGAATGTGAATAAGGTATTGGAAAGAAGAAATACCAGGAACAAATCGTGATAAAAACACAACAATAACAATGACAACAAGAAAAAAAAAAAGGAATTCACATACTTCACAAGACAATTATCATAGAAAGATGACACATATAAGAAAGGAAAGAGAGAAAATGTCATTTTAATTATATTTTAATATCGGTTTGCATGTTCCCTCTTTTCTTCTTCTTTTTCTTCTACTGGTACCTAGGGCTGCTCACTTTATAGGGGAAAGAACTCAATACGAGGTGAGAAACTAACTAACTTGCAAAGAAAAATAAAAAGAACATGGTTTTTAACACTTTAGTATACTATTAACCTTGATTTTGAACTCCTAGAACAACAACAACAACAAAAAAAAAAAGAGTGAAGTAAAAAGAAAGGTTTGAAACACTTTTCCATAAATTAGACATAATATTTACAATCATTACCATTTCTATATAATGTTCAGTAATATATAATCCATAATTTCGTATGATGATATACGGTTAACAATGTTTTTTTTTTTTTACTTCATTAAGGAAAAACAAAATTATTTCGTTCCTTTTTCTTCTTCTCCTTCTATTCTTCGAGTTAATTATGTCCGCAGACGCTTAACGAATTTAATTTTTTTTATTTATTGCCTATTTCACGCCTCAAGAAGAAATGTGGCGTCGTTACTGTATTTAATTTCGTGTTTTCTGTACACAAAGAGGGAACACTGAGAAGGGTGGTTGATTTTCCTTTTCCCATTGTTTTTTTTTTTTCCTTTCTTTCTTTCTTTCTTTCTTTAAATCCTCTTAAAATGGATGAAGAAGAGTTGAGGAAGGGGGAGGAGGAAAAAAGGTATCTTCACACCACCCACGCAGCAGTGATACATACTTACACAATAATACACACAACGATGAATAGATAAATTGCCTAAAAGGGAGACTCTCTCTTCCACACTCACACACAAACACACAGACAAGTAGATTCAAGCAAAGAATCATTTATCAAATATATATATATATATATATATATATATATATATATATATATACCCCAACACACACAGAGAGAGAGAGACAAAAACACAGACATGTATCTTCTAATCACGTGAGCGTTTGTGTCCACGTCCCCCACCACGACCACCGCGTCCACCACGGGCCTTCATGTTGTTCTTTGCCCGTTCCGCAATTTCCTTTTCCACATTCTCCAGCAATTTCTTCTCATCCTCACCCTCAAGCTTCTGCACCTCCGGCTGCTTACCATTCAGAGTCGTGCAGCGTTGTTTAAGATCTGAAACCATCTTCTCTCCTGTTGCGGCATCTTGAAAAATAAGAAGAGCAGTTTCACTATCTGGCATAAACACATAGCGAATACCCTTCTGCTCCTCCACAGGCCAAATTCCCTTTACACTGGAGAAGTTCTCCATTGTACCACAACCGGTAATACGATAACTGCTGTCATTAGGCATCGCCACCACATGTTTCTTCACTTCACTTGTCTCCGCTGATGACTTATCCTTTTGTTTCTTTCTGTCCTTATTCTTTGCAGCTATTTCCTCTGCCTTCTTCTCCAGATACTCCGTCTTCATCTCCACTGTGAGTTGAACGTCGTCGTACATGGGTGGGGCCGCTTTAAATCCCTCCGCCTCCTCCTTTGTACTGAAGACTACGAAGACGGAAGGCTTCGTGCGGGCCTCAGGTGCCGCATCCTTCTTACCAGGAAAGTAACGGCGCCATACAGCCAGTACCTTTCCATGCTTGTTGAAGAAGTTGGTGAGATCTTCCAAGGAGGCGGTTGGGGGAACAGGCTTCACATATACGGTTTGATGGTCCGTTTGAATAGACTCCGGAAGAGGGTTCTTGCGTCGCACCATGAGGGAATCCTCACTCAGCACAAGAGCTTCACTTGACTGCAGTGCCTCCGCAAGCTCCTTCACATCCTTCGTGAGGGAATTCACACGGTTGAATGTCAGGAGTGTATCTAGGGTAACGAAACCCTCAGCATTCTCTGCCATCTTTGCCTTTAAAAATACATCCTTTTGGATGTTCACATCGCTGAAATAAAACTCCACCTGGCGTTGCAGCTTCGACTGTACTTCTGAGGAAAGTGTCATTTCTTACAACTGGTTATCCTGCTCTCCTTTTCTTCCTTTTTTTTTTTTCTTTCTTTCTTTGTGTGTGTGTTATTTGTTTAAAATAAACATACATTATATAGACAATAATAATAATAATGTGATGATAGTGGTGGGGATGGAAAAGGAAAAAAAAAAAAAAACAAAAGGAAGAGGAAAGTAGGAAAAACAATACAAAAAAAAAAACAAGAGAGATACATTAACACTGATATCAAAATAGTGAAGAAAAAAAAAAAAAAAAAAAAAAAAAAAAAAAAGAAAAATAGATCAATCCGCTAAATAAAAACTATTCCTCTTTTTTTTTTCTTTTTATTTTTCTCTTGGTCATTGTGTACGTTCGTGAATGGCTTTCTACTTCCGGTTGAAGAAGGGTACCACCCTGACGGAAAGAAACGCAAAAGTCTAGAGCAGGCATTTTACATCATTCTTCTCGTCTTCCTTTGCTTTATTTTTTTTACTTTTTCTTTTTTTCCCCTTTATTTTATTTTTACCCTCTCGGATCCAATCTCCTTCTTGTTATTTTTTTTTTCTCTTTTGTGGCTTTACGGCTTTTGAATTGTCTCAGTTGTGCCCTTTTTTTTTTGTTCGTATAATGTATTAACTCTCTACTCGCTTACTTCCACAGAGCCCACATAATCGGTTGCTAGTAATAAAGGTAGAATGATAAAACATTTTTATTAACAAAGCGATTGATCAAAGGACGTTTTTCTTTTCATCCCTCCTTTTTTTTTTCTTTCTCATTGGAGAAACCAAATGAATAACACCGTAAAAAAAAAAAAAAAAACAGGGAGGATAATTGCCGTGAAACAAATATATTAAAACACTAAACACACAAATGAACATATTCATAAATGTAATTATATATATATATCCTTACCGGCGACTACAATGGGTCCACATTGCTCCTGCATGGCTTTCTTTTACACGTGTCCCCCCAACACCGATAATGAAGAGACACTATTTCCCTTTTTTTATTTTATTTTATTTTTTTTTTTAAATTTATTTGCCTTCCTTAACCTTTTTTGGTTTCGGCAGCGGCATTGTGCGAATGAGTTGCTGCAACAGTGCAGTATCAGAGATCTTGAAATTGTACACTGGGAATACCTTGGACATCACCACTACAGTAGCTGCCGCACCCACAACTGGGGCACCTGCGGGTGTAGCCGAAGGAGAAGATGTTCCTGTTGTTGTTGTTTTTCCTGCTGTTGTTGTTGTTGTTGCTGGTGGTGGTGGACTGGCGTCCTCGTAGTTAAATCCCGGCAGTCCAGCAAAGTCACTTTTACAAAAACGGCCTCCTCTGCCAGTAGGGGTGATGGATTCTAATGTCTTGCGGTCAAGCCGGGCGGCAATACGCATCACACCTGGACCACTAGCTGCAATAGCCTCATCGAGTGAACCACCGTAGAGTTTAACATCCCCCTTTGGAGTATTAGTACTAGTAGTAGTAGTAGTAGTAGTAGAAGTCTTGGCAGTTGTTGTTGTTGTTGTTGTTGTTGTTGAGGGAGAAGATTCCGCAGTCTCAGCGCCTTCAGGGGAGTAATTCGCTAATTTAGCGACATCCTCCGCATTGCTCACCATCAAGGCAATAGTTTTAGCAACTGGAACAGTTTCTCCATTCTTGTGAAGAATCTTTGCGAGGTATCCCGCATCAAATGTATTGGTGTAATCCACCACTGCCTTATCAGTCTGTACAGTACAGAATACTTCATTCTCCTTCACAAGATCTCCAACCTTCTTTTTCCATTCCACAATAGTACCAGTCTCCATAGATGGTGATAAGGCTGGCATAAAGATTGAAAGAATGTCCACACCTTCTGGTGGCTCAGATGTAGATCCCGATGGCTTTCCAGGTGATGCTGCAGCTGTTTCTGTTGATTTCACTTCCTGCGTTGTTGTTGTTTCACCTCCTGCCGCTTCATCTTCACAGACGTACTCATCGGCCTTTGCAACATCTTCCGCACTGTCCACAAGTACAGCAATAGTTTTAGCAACTGGAACAGTTTCTCCATTCTTGTGAATAATCTTTGCGAGATATCCTGCATCAAAGGTATTGGTGTAATCCACCACTGCCTTATCGGTTTGTACAGTACAGAATACTTCATTTTCTTTCACAAGATCTCCAACCTTCTTTTTCCATTCCACAATAGTACCAGTCTCCATAGATGGTGATAGGGCTGGCATAAAGACAGGGGAGAAGTTTACCAGAAAGAAGAACGAACGTCGCATTATCTCTTGTCACGGTTTTTTTTTCTTTCTTATTTTCCCTTTGTTATGTTTATAAATTCAAGTCTTCTTTGGTTTATATTGACGAACGTAAAAAAAACAAAAACAAAAAAAAAACCCTCTTGCAATACTTTTGTGCTTAGCTTTGTTTTCTTTTTTTACCTGTACACAGAAGAGTAAGAAAAAAAGAAAAGGACGAATATAATAGTTTACAAAATATCAACAGAGAATGAATAGATTGTAGTAGGAACAATACAGTGGGGGGGGGGTGGAATACAGAGTTAGTGTAAGAGAAATGGGAGTAATGGCATACAAATAAATGTATGCGCTACAACTAGAGGGACTGCAACTCACGAAAGAAAAAAAGAAAAGAAAAACAAACACATACAAAGATAGTCAATATACGAAAAACGCAGATATATATATAAAGAAATAATAATAAGAAAAAAGAAAGAAAAAGGGATTATTATATCATGATCAATAGGATCATAATAGCAACAAGCACAATCACAGCTGTACAAAACCCTCTATTTTCACTTTCCTTCAACAATCTTACTACATTACTGTTCTGTCGGCGGCTCTCATCTGCGGCTAGTGTAACTCCACTGTGGAGTTCATCTAACATCCCCTCCTGTTCACGGAGGTCATTTCCAATAGAGACAGCGTAGTGTCGAGTGTTCATTACAGAGGAGTGGAGCTGATCGAGTAGTTTATTTTGTTCGGTGATGTGATCCCATGGTTGTGTTTGTTGCTGTTGTTGTTGTGGTGATGGTTGCTGTCTACTCATTTATCTACTTTTACAACCACTACCTTTTTTAAACTTTTTTTTTATTAATTGTTTTCTATCTCTCTTTACCCTTTTTTTAAATCCTTTTCATAGATGGATGAGAGAGAGAAGAGAGTAGAAAAAAAAAGGAATAAATAAGAATAATAGTACAGTGTATTGATGGGATTTTTTACATTCTACTCGTAATAATATACATATCAATATATATACTTTTAAAAAATAAATAAATAAACAAATATATATATATATAGAAGTACGATTTAACCTGTTCAAGAGAAAAAAAAACATCTAGCTATTCCTAAGAGAATCAGAAATAATGTAGATAAATAGATTATATAAACGACAATTTTACCTCTTCTTTATGTTTTGTTTCTCTGTTCGTTCGTTTCTTTTGCTCGTTATACTCTGCTATTTTTATTTTTTTTT
>NW_021639854.1:160722-162689 GCF_002087225.1 Trypanosoma theileri | reverse complement strand
TACTAACATTTACATTCGGTGGATAAAAAGAGACGGCATCACGGGTTCGTTTCTTGTGTGGTAATGACTGAAATGAAGAGGGCGGTATATTTGTTGGATGCCATGTAATCGCAAGCGGAATACTTTCCTGTTGAACTTGTTGTTGAAATAATTGTTGGAATAATTGATCTTGTGGGGTATATTGGATTTGTGCGGAGTCGGATCTTCTTAACAAGGCCTGTAGTAACTCACGTGAGGAGTTCCGTGCGGCATCCGCTGCTGCTGGGCAAATGTACATATTTGTATAGGAATGAATGTTTGTCATTTGCTCTTTATTTTCCTGTTCTCGTTGCTGTTGTTGTTGTTCTTCTTCTTCATTCTCCATTCCTCGTTTGTTTACATTCTCTACAGGGACAAACACACCATTAGGATAGGAAGTAGGCACTTCTCCACACATGTACATTGCGTAGTCGCCATTCTTACTATTATTACTACTACTAGTACCATTATTACTGTTACTGTAGTCAATGAACCCATTCATCTCCTTCTTAGGGTGTGTGTGTGTGTGTATGTAAAAATGCAAAACTCTGAATTCTTCCTTCTAAGAATTTATTCTTCTTTTTATATGGTAATAATTGATTGATTTATTATTTTTCTTATTATTATTTTTTTTTTTGTTTTCGTCTATGTTACTTCTGTGCTCCTTGTTTTTCTGTTATGCACATCAACAATCTAAAGAGTGGGATACACCTCCACCACCCCACTCAAGACAATCAAAGAAACAATTACACACAAACACACAAACTGTATTGTAATAGTAAACAAAAAAAAAAGAAAAAAAGAGAGAGAGAGAGAATAAGGAAAATAATCAAAGGAGTCTTTATTGCATAGTTTTCATTCCATTTTTAGAGTGAACCATATATATATATTAGTTGGCTACAAAATATAGCATACCATCACCCATTCGCAACAGAAAACATCGATCTAGAGTCACTTTATCACAATACAGGGAGGAGAACCCCCCTTTTTTTTTTTAACCCAAATAAGAGAGAATGATAATGTGTACAAGATACAGCAATAAAGATAGAAGAATTACAAATAAAAAAAAAAGAAGATCAAAAATATAAAAAAAAAAAAGCAAACACACTCTTACTAGAGTCGAATGACCAAGATATATTAGAAAAAAAAAAAAATACACCTTCTTTCTTTATATTCATCACCGTCTTCTATCTCTTAGGCGGTAGTGATGGAGGAGGAGAACTAACATCCTCATACGTCATCCCTCGAGAATACAGTGAATGTTGTCCCCCACCACCACCACTATTATGACTATTAACACTCCCACCTCGTTCTTGTTGTGATTGTTGTTGTTGTTCTTCTTCTACAGCTGATGAGGGGTTTTCCACTCGCTCTACGAAGTTTGCATCAAATCGTACATGCCGCGGTGAGGCTGGGAGTGTTGATGATGATGTATACATACCAGTCATTGCAGTAGGACGGTGGTGTATTTCCCAATCATCCCCCACTGATGGTCTCTCTGCATGATGTGTGTATTGCCTACGATAACACATATCTGCCGTTCGCATGAGAAGTATGTAAAGAGCAGTACATGCGAGACCACCAAGTAGGCCGCCCATTACTGCGTAATTCTCACCAGGAAGAGTGTTGGGATACTTACACACATAATCATCCTGTTGCATGAGTAATACTAATAATACTAATACTACTAATAATAGTAGTTATAGTAAGAGCTAAAATAAGGAACCAATTAATTAATTAGATAAAATATTATCAAATGTTGATGGGTTCTATATAAAGGAGAAGAAATGATAGTGTTGAAGAAGTTTAATCAGATACAGAGAATAACACAAGAGGTAATTGCTCTAACTTCCCCTTGTGACTCAGCTTATCTACGACGTCCTTCTAAGCATACACATACACATACAAAGAGAAAAAAAAAAGAGAAGAAAAGAGAAAATAAAATAATC
>NW_021639854.1:159061-160497 GCF_002087225.1 Trypanosoma theileri | reverse complement strand
TATATATATATATATATATATATCTTACCCATACAAAGAAAGAGAGAGAGAGAGAATGACCTCTACAACATGGCAAACACGCTAATAGTTCCCGATTCATCTGCAACCACTACGAGTTGATCCTCCGCTGCGAGACCCACACAACCGGGCGTCCCCGCAAACACTGGCGGTAACACATCCGCCGCCGCCGCCGTTGCCGTAAATCGAAATCCATCTATTCTCGTTGTTGTGGATGTAGTATTAGTATTAGCAGTAGTATTAGCTGCTGTGGTTGTGGCGGTTCGTCTATCCCACAGCAGCACTGATCCATCCGCGTGGCAGGAGAGCAGTGTGGTGCTGTGCGGCATGTGCAGACCCGTGACGGGGGCCCCGCAGGCATCGCTGTGGTCCACCGCATGGTGATAACTCTTCTCCCGCACACTCCCGCCAACCCGCATGTCCCACGCGACCACAACGCCCTCCTCCGTGCCCGCCACGATGGCGTTGTCTTTCACCGCGAAGGCCGTGAGGGGATCGTGTGGACTCCACTTCCACGCCCGCACAACACTCTCCTGCGGCCGCAGCCGGGGATCAATCTCCAACATCGCATGATGACAGAGCGCCAACACCGCAGAGGCATCTCCGTCAATCTCACGCAGCTGCAGGACGGGAAAAGTAGATAACATGGGAAGTTCCAGTGTCTGTTCAACAGAGAGACGAGTGCCGGTGAGTCGCAACGTCTTCAATGCGTTTACCGCACCCTTCTCACCGCCACAAGCCACCATCACACGACCTCCACAACTGTTACCTCCATCACTTCTATACAATCGTGTGGCTGCAGTCCAGAGTCTACCATCATCTTCCAACGCTTTAGGCAACTTTCTGTATCGCACTTCCACACTACCATATCCCATATTATTATCATTATCATCATCGTCACTGTCATCATCACTTTCCTTTTCCACTGTACGACGGTAGACATATGAGTTGGCAACCGTATTCTCCTTATTCCCACCCTTTACAGTGGCACACTGCACTACACAGTGAATAACCCCATCCAGTGAGCGTACCAGTGTTAAGGCGGTAATACTGCTGCTACTACCACTACTAGCACTATTTTTACCAGGCACTCTTGCGTGTGTGAGGCGAAAACTCGCGGCATCTGTTGGATTGTCCCATTCCAGAAAAAATATACGGTTCTGTGGATCAAATGCTGCGGCCATAGCGACCACAGCCGCGGGATTTCCATCTTCACCATCTGTCGTCAAGAGACTTAAATGACGTGGAGATATGGGTAGATACCGCTGGGCCAGTAGTCTAAGTGACATGTTAGTTCTTTCAGTTTTTTTTTTTCTTTTTTCTTCTTTTTCCTTTTCTGTTTCGTTCTTACTTCTTTTCTTCTATTAAAGTTTTCCTTTTCTAGTTAAAATGTATGTAATATTTTCCTCTCTCTCTCT
>NW_021639854.1:137484-158988 GCF_002087225.1 Trypanosoma theileri | reverse complement strand
AAAAAAAAAAAAAAGAAACAAATAAGAAAGAAAGAAAAGAGAAAGAACGAATAAGAAAATACTTTTTCTTTCTTTCTTTCTTTCTATCTATCTTCTTTCAACTTATTGAGCGATTTGCTCAGTGTGAAGTTCCAGTGTCAGATAAATTAATATCATCTTCACTCATATTCCATGGATGTGATGATTCTTTCTCTTGTTTTTCTTTTTTTACTCGTATGATTACGTACACACACAGACAAACACACTTTAACTTTTCCCTTCTCTCAATCCGAGAAACTCCGCCACCTTTTTTTTTTCTTTTTAAATGATTCAATTGATTGATATTTAATCTTCCATATCGATATCAGGAATGTCTTCTTCATCCTCCTCATTGTCAGACATTGTAGATGGAGGTACTGGCTTCACTGGAACGGAGATTTCCTTCTCTTTCCTTTGCGTTTCTCTCTGCTGATGAACCGTTTCCACAGTTGAAGGAGAAGAAACAAGACGAGAAGGCATAGATGGGAGATTGTGGGAGGTTATATCCACAGGAGCCTTACTCTCTTTAGGCTTCAACTGATCTACCTTTTCTTTTGCCTCTTCTTCTTCTTGTTTTTCTTCTTCTTGTGGTTGTTGTACTGTTGGTTGATCCATGAGATGATTTCCGTTCATGGGGGTTTCAGTAACGACTACTATTTCTTCCTGTACAACTCGCCGTGTTGCCCTTTCCACAACATCTACAGGAGGAAGATAGAAAGGCACGGCGTGCGGGTGTCTAAGGGCTGTTAACGTTACAGAGAGTTGATTGATAGAACGAAGTAGTACAAGTTGTTGTTGTTGTTGAGATGGATGCTGGGACTGTAATGTAAATCCCCTTCCTGGCATTTCCTTCACCACCCGCACTGCACAGGCCGAAACAACACTTGGCAGTGGTCGACACAAGAGCAGAAAAGTTGTCAATATATCAATACAAGGAGACTGTAGAGATGGTGCAATTCCCACCAAATCTTTTCCTTCCTTTTGCTGCTGCTGTTGTTGTTGTTCTTTTCCTTCTTCGTCTTGGAGGTGAAATTGACTGTTATTATTATTATTATTATTATTATTATTATTATTATTATTATTATTATTATGCTTCTTCTTATTCTTGTTAGCATGAGCTGCAGAAGAAGTATCAAAGGAGGAAGATCCAGTCGCTGGGGTGTGTGGAATGGGGGCATCCAAAATGCCGCTAATCACAACTTCCTGTGCAAATCGCAGAGCCGCCCGCTGCATAATAGATGGATTCAAAAAAGGACCCACAGCAACCAAGAGCTCCTCAAAGGCACGCAGATTCCGAACAAGAGCCGATGTATTCTCTTTCATATTCCTCTTCTCTTCCTTTTCTTCTTTTTCTCCTTCTTCTTCATTATTGCTTCTCACTGGTGTTGTGAGAGCTGTTTCCGCCAGACACGGTGCTGTTAAGAGAAACCTCGACTTCTCCGGCATCATCAACTCCATCAACTCCTCCAGCAGCCGCAGGGCCCCGGCCTTAAAATAAGTGCCGATCACCGCCGCCAACTCCCAACAGGCACAACTCGCCACCGCCGGAGAGGCGATCGCCAGCAACACACGCCGCAGAATGGCATCCAGCGCGGGTGTGAGTTGCGGTCCATACATGAGAACTAGTCTTTGCAGAGTGTGGAGATGCGGCTCGGCCATGGCCGCAAAGACATTTCCACGCTGACGTTTTTCGCCTACATTCTCTGTTCTTTCCTCCACCTGATCTTCTTTCCCTTTTTCTTTTTCTTGTTGTTGGGCATCGTTGATGATCGCATCGAGGGCGGAGAGTGTGTGGCCAAGAATGTCCTCCGATGAGACATGGATCGTCGCCGGTCGCTTTGCCTTGTGACTCATGATTTACAGTTTCACACTCCAAACACCTGTTCTTCTTCTTTTTGTTTTCTTTTTTTTTTTATTTATTTAAATTATTTATTTGTTTATTTGTTTGTTGTTATTTTCATACAAATAGAAATGTACATGAAAAGGATGGATCATGTGTGTCAATTTGATGTCATAGAGAGAGAAAAAAAAGAAGAAAAATAAAATAAAAAAAAAAGAATGCATAAAAGGAAAAAGAAGAAAAAAACTTAAAGAAGTATATATATAATTTCTTCGAGAGATGCATACAACAGTTTGCAGGTCTCCCTCTTTTTTTCTTTTTCTTGACTATAATATCTTTATAGTCATTTCCAGAAAAAATTACCTTCTTTTTTGTTTACTTTTTTTTTTTTTTTAGAAGCATACTATGGGTATCTAGTACCACGGCAACGAATCCATACAGATCATATTTAATATGTTTTTTTTTCCCCTCTTTTTCCACCCCTCCTCTACAAGAGGAAGATTAAAATGAGTAAAAAGGGTGTGAGAGGAAAGAAAATAAGGAATAAAATAAAAAAATAAAAATAAAAAAACAAATAATACTATATTTTGTTTATTCCTTCTTTTCACCAGTCGATGCTGTTGGTGGTGGTGCTAGTATAGACTTCACATGCTTTGCGTTAGCACATACCTTCTGGTTTTGAATGGCTGTTTTAATCACATCCATACGTTCACCCTCTTCTAATCCTGTTAAGGAAGTAGTAGCCGATAAGAACTCCACACTAGAAAACAAGAGACGTTTTCCTATCTTATCCACATGTGTAATAGCCACTATCGTTTCTCCTTCTCGCATAGGCTGTACCGTATTACACTGTATAGACACAGAAACATGACCAAGAAATTGTGGTAGAAGTGCCAACATAAGATGTAGAGATGTAAACATATCCGTAAGGGTAAGAAGTGCCCCATGTGCGAGGATGCCATTTACATCCGTTGTTCCTTTAGTAATAGTAAAAGGCCATGCCATTGCAAATGGAAATATATGATCTTTTAAAGGCATTATCATTGTGTTAGGTGTAACTGGTGTAATAGGACTTACAGGAATGGGTTTCATGAGTACAAATGCATCTTGTGGTTGTAACTGCAAGAGATCATGCAGTAACGTGGTACCATACTGATCACGGGATTTTACCACTTCATACATGGAAGTATACTTTGGGAATACTTGCAGGACAGGAACCCACTGTTCTCCTCCTTCTCCTTCTTCTTCTACAAGAATATTTTCTTTAGACTTTACAGACATAGAGATGTGTACCCCCCACCTGGGTAAAAGACTAGAATTAATAATAATAATAATAATAATAATAATAATAATAATAATAATAATAATAATAATTTTCGAAACCCTATTTTCAAAGGGAATAATAACTTTTCGAATTTAACGTGATGGATCTATGTGAAAAAGTGAAGGGTGATGTGAGGGGAATAGAAAGAAGAGAAGAAAAAAAAAAGAGAAAAGGAGCAAGGAGATTAAATTTAAAGCATTATCCACTATTATCTTTGCTATACATAGTTTTATTATTTTTCTTTTTTTAAAAAAACAGTAATCATAGAAAGGATTCTTTATGATTCATTCATTATTAATTTTGACGAACGAAAAGAAACAAAAAAAAAAAAAAAAAAAAAGCACCGTGAACTCAATCCTTTTCTCCATCATCTCTCCACTATCCCAAATGTGGAGATAGAAGTAACGATGGATGCGTTGGGTGAGAAATCTCCATACGGATAAATTAATGGAGGAGAAATCTCTAATGGATGTTTCTTTTTTCTTTTTTCTGTTCTTTTCTTTCTTTTTTTGACCAAACATAAAATTTATCCATTCCTTTTGCAAATTCCACCACCACCAGCGACAGCAGCAGCAGCAACAACAAGTACAAATATATATATATATATATATATATATATTTACTATCTTAACAAACACTTCACATGATTTCCCTGCGCCAAGACTCTATGGCGTACAATCATTTCTTCCAATACCTTAAGAGAACCCACTTGATTCCCATTCTTATTCATATCTTCTCCTTCTTTTCCACTTGTTGTCTCTGTAGTTGCTGTATCCAACCCAATCTCACTATTATTATCATGCAGGAGTTCTGCTGAGAGGAATGCCAATCGTGCCCCCATCTTATCCATACGACTGATCAACACAACTCTATCCCCAGCACGAATAGGATGAAGAGACCTTACTTGAATATCTACAGAGACATGTGTGATATTCTCTGGCAACAGACGTTCAACAACATGTAGAGAAGTAGTAGTATCCACAAGAGATGTAAGAGCACCGCAACTCATAACAGGCGTGTCTTCTGGTTTCATTCCAACAGGCACATCACATGCATCTGCGGTGATGGTGAAGGGAAATGCCATGGCAAGAGATACAAGGCGTTCCTTCTTTCTGGTGTCTGGTATGCATAAGACTCGTGTCTCTTCTAAGCGGTAGTTTAGTTTTGTTAACAACAGTTGTGTATGGGGGGAACTCTGCGTGAATTGTGTGCCGCGCTCGAGAAAGGATGGGGTGTGGGCAGAGACTGGCACCCAGAATGGAAATCGCTTCAACATTCCTTGTATATATATATATATATAGGGGAAGAGAAATGGTAATGTGATGATTGACTCTCTTCTCTGATAAAGTGAGAATACACCTATGGGGGAGAGAGTCCGTAAACAAAGAAACAAAGAGAGAAGAAAGAAGAGAAAGGGGGGAAAAAAAATAATACGGCTCTGCAACTACTGTTGTTACTTCAAGTATTATCAAACTACAGAAATGGTATATACAACGCACTGCCATTTTTTTTTTTTCTCTTCATTAAAAAGAAAAAGAAAAAAAAAGAAATGACTACGGGACAATGGTGAAGAAAACCATATTATATCGGTCAAAAGTCTTCGGAATAGCAAATAAAACATAGAATAAATATCCAAAGTGAAAAGAAAAAAAATGAGAAATAGTAGATGAATAAGAGAGTACGTGCTAGAAAAATCTTCTCTTTTTACTGTGTCTGTGGGTGTACGTATATGTTTTTCTTCTGCAGCTGGTGAGAGAATAATAATAATAATAATAATAATAATAATAATAATAATAATAATAATAATAATAATAATAATAAAAGGAGTGACTTCTACTTGCGATTGTACATACGTTTCTGTGTAGGAGTATAAAAGTAACTATGTATAGAAAACAAATTCCGTTTACTCTCTTTCTCCTCCTTCATGTCTTTACGTACATCTCTACACAAGCACTTAACATCTATCGTTGTCACATCTTAACCTCGTTGTGACTTCCTTTTATTTTTATTTCCTTTTTTTTTTTTGCTTCTGCTATCCTCTTCTTTTTTCACCTTCCTCCTAAGAGTTCTTCTTCCTTCATTTCCTTTTTCTTTTTCACCTTTCCTTTGTTTTTTTTTCTTCTTCGGTATTCATTTTCACACATCCTTTTCTTACAGTTGTGCCACATGAATATACGTGCACACAATACACAAAGAGAGGTACACAACTAACACACACATACACACGGAGAAAGAGAGAGAGAGAGAAAGTAGCACATCTCCCCTCCTTTTCCCTCATCCTTCCCCCTCCCACCATTACCATAATAATAATCATCATCATCAATAATAATAACAATAATTATATTCATTATCGTTCTCATTATTATCACTATTATTATTATTACTATTATTATTATTATTTGTGGAGGTGTCTGTGTGGAGCATATCTACGTTTACTGCTGTACGCACTGTGCTGTTTGTCCCCCACTGTTATCTCCATCAAACTGCATAAACACACCATCGTCCATACCGAACGGCATCTGTCCACGTCGCTGGCGTGAACCTCCACTTCCACCGGCGCCGGACTTCGCCGCTGCCCGCCGTGCGGCCCCCTTCCGCTTCTGCCGCCGGCTCTCATCCTGCAGCAACACCTTCTGTCCATTCAATCGCGGGAGTGGGTCGAGCATCTCAAAGGCAGTCGCAATCTGCTCCAGCTGCCGGGAACTCAACTGCGTTGGGTACTCCACCTCAAAGTGCACAATGAGATTTCCACGCTCCGTTCCACCCGTGTTGGGAACAGGCATTCCCTCGCGGTGCACCACCCACGCCGCCTCGGGGTCAATCACTTGTCCACATGGGACTTTAATGAGAAGCATGCGTTTATCCAACTGCTGCACGGGAAGTTCAAACCCGCAGAGAGCCTCCCGCAGTGTGATGGTGTGATTCATCAATAGATGTTTACCAGCCCGACGGAATACATCATGTGATTTCAATCGAAGAATAATGAGGACATCTCCCTTCAACCGCACCCCAGGGATCTCATCACCCTCCCCATCAAAGCGCAGCACATCGCTGTCATCCATGCCCTTCTCCACACACACATCCAACACCTTCTGATCCTTCACCACGCGGTTCCCACGGCAACCACTGCAGATATCCGCATCCCGCACCGCCGTGCCGGCCCCACCGCAGGCCGTGCACGCCACCTGCATGCGCTGCTGCATGCCAGGGAACAACTGCTGCACATGCACACGCACCCCATGGCCACCGCAGGCCCCACACTTCTGCCGCACCGCTCCAGGCCGCAGGCCCTCACCGCCACAGTCTCCACACAAACGATCACGCGTCACCGCAACACGTCGACGGCGGCCGGCATACGCATCCTCAAGCGTAATGGTTAATTCATGCACAAGATCTCGCGGTTTACGTTCTCCACGTGGTGCCCGGCGGCCACCAAAGAAGGCAGAGAAGATATCAGCCGCATCCATACCATCATCACCACCACCATGCTCAAGACCCGCCTTTCCATGCTGATCATACAATCGTCGCTTATCCGCATCGCTGAGCACCTCGTAGGCATGACTGATACGTTTAAACTTCTCCGCCGCCTCGTCGTCGCCAGGGTTCTTGTCAGGATGGTACCTTAACGCAAGGCGGCGGTAGGCGCGCTTGATCTCATGCTCAGACGCATCCGTGACTATCTCAAGTAGTTCATAATACTCTGTCTCCTTCACCATGATTATTTATTCTGCTTTTTTTCTTGTTCTGGGGCGTTTTTCTCTTTCTTTTTTTTCCTTTTTCTTTTTTTCCTGGTTTCTTTGCTTTTACTTTTTTTTTTTTTTACACTTCTTTTTCCTTTTTTTTTTTCTTTATACTTCTTTGCTTACTTCTTCTTTATTTCGTATATATCCCCTTATCCTTTTTTTTTCCTTTTCGTCCTTCTGTTACCTTAACTTGCTTCGTTAACCACGTACCAGAGCACTTGTTTCTGTTGCTGGTACTGCCCTAGAATAGAAGTGATGAATCCCCCAACAGAGCCAAAAAAAAAAAGAGAGAAACAAAGAAACAAAGAGGTAAAGAATAGGAGTATAAAACGATCAAAAAAAAAAAAAAAAATACATTTCAACAAATGATATTTCAGATTGAAGAGTAATGATTCAAACGAATCGAAAGAAAATAAAACGAAATACTGGAACCACGAGTACCAACTAATACCAGAACCCTTGTTGTCGCTCTTTAATACAACACCCAAAGCAAGGCAAAACAAAAAAAAAAAATAAAGAAATAAAGAAGAGCATATTGATATGACTGTCTCATTTTTTTATTTTTTCCTCAGAGAATCTTCATCGATCCACATCATATCCTCTCGTGCTCTTTTGTTTATCTATTGATCCCTAAAAAAACACACAGAGACACACACACACACACTTACCTATCGGCAAGGAAAACTGCTGATCTAGAGCATATCATCGACTATGAATCGATTACCTTCACTTCCCCTTCCAGAATAAAGTTTCTGATTCTTTAACCATTGTGTAACAGCTCCAGGTCCTTCACGGCGCTTCTGATCAAATTCAGCAAATAAATCTACTTGCATCTCCTCCTTTTCACCCTCATTTTTGCCTGACTTTGCAAGATTAACAGGAAGAGCAGCATCTATATTCACATCATCGTTATTATTATTATTATTATTATTATTATTATTATTATTATTATTATTATTAGTAGTAGTAGTAGTAGTAGTAGCAATAGCAGCAGCAGCAGGTAAAGTATTTGCAGGAATAGTCTTTACTTGTGCTGGAAGGGCAAACTTGCCTCTTGTTTTCGCTTCCTGCGCCTCTGCGGTTGTGAATTCTGCAGTATCCAATCGCAAGAGAGTGGGTAGCATATATTTCACATAAAGTCTATACCGTTTGTATTCTGTCGGTAGATGACCATCCAACTCACTTGGGCAACAGGGATTACGCAGCAATGATAAGTACAACAATGAAGGACACTGTCGCAGAACAACACCCAACACATCATCCAAGTTGGTAAGAGAATTATTATTTAACCAAAACCGCTGTAGGAATGGTAGTCGTGGAAGAGATGTCACGTTCTGGAGTTCATTATTATCTAAAATAAGTGTATGCAGTGAGGTTGCAAGAGAGGAGAGACGTATAAATGACTGACTATCGATAGTATTGAAACTGAGATGCAATTCTGTAAAGTAAGGAGACTCTTCTCCTTCTCTTTGCTGTTGCTGATTCTCTACTGAGGTTTTAGCATCACTGTTATTACTGTGGCCACCCAACATTGGGAGTTCATCAAGTGATTTTAGATTACACGCTATCGCATGGAGTACAGTACCCTCTACCCTAGGTTTATTAGACATCCTTTTTAAGAAGATATATATATATATTTTTTTTTTATGGAATAGATGTTTGGATTAGACCCTACCACTCTAATCCTAGAAAAGGATACACATATAAAAAAAGAAAGAAAAATAAAGAAGGGGTGGGTTTCTTCAATATACCTCCAACATCCCAATTGAAACACCAAAAAGAAGCAAAAAAAAAGTAAATAAATAAAAATGATTAAAAACCAATCACAATATCTGAATTCATTGTGAAGATATAAAGTGATACTCCTTTTTAAAGATCCCGCAACCCCCAGGAAGACCTCCTTTCATGGAGAGTAATGGAGTAAAATAGGATGATAGAAAAAAAAAAAAAAAAAAAAAAAAAAAATTTTAAAAAAAAAAAAAANAAATAAAAATGATTAAAAACCAATCACAATATCTGAATTCATTGTGAAGATATAAAGTGATACTCCTTTTTAAAGATCCCGCAACCCCCAGGAAGCGATTCAATAATAGAAAGTAAAGGTGTTAAATAGGATGATAAAAAAAAAAAAACAAAATTTTATAAAAAAAAGAAAAACCATATTTCTTATACAGGTCAATAACCCCATAATGAAAGACAATAATATAAAATTATAATGACAAAAAAAAGCAAACTTTATTTTCTCTCCATCTGTCTATATCGTCTATTTTTTGTCTGTGAAAATAGGAAATCATGTATTCATTACATGACGAAGGGAATCCTTCCCAACTTTCCTCTCCTCCACACCCATCAGGGTCATTCAATCTACACACACACACAGACACACACACACGCACAGGGACAGCAAATTCACCAGTAAATAAATAAAAAAATAAAGAATATAAAGAATAAAAAATAATAACTGTCAACATGGCTACTTCCCCACATAGTTACTACCGCGTATCCGTTGTTGTTGTTGAAGTAACTGAAGGGCGGTTGATCGGCGCGGGCCACCACCACCACCACCCCGTTGTGTGGGAGTTGATGTATTCTCCCGTAAACTCTTCAATGCCAATTGTGATTCCAATGTGTAACAGAAGATTGACTGCTCTGTGAGTTCATCCAATAAAGTAATCATCAACTCTTGCAGCGCCTCCACGTGACTTTCACGTGCCAACAAAGCGGCCTGCAACTTCTGATTAGTCTCTGTGAGATTCTTCCATTCCCCTTCATGAGCTGCGAGCCTTCGACGGGCATCCAATAACTCATGGTTCTCTTGTTTGACGGCTGCCGAAAGTATTTCATATGAAGCGTTTGCGGTTTCGGCAGCAACACGCTGTTCACTTAAGTGTAGTGCGAGATCCACAATCTTCGCCTCCAAGGCAGAAAGATGCGCCTCCTTATCATCATTATCATTATCATTATCATCACCTTCTTCTTTTTCTTCCATTTCCCTCTTCTTCTTTTTCTTTTTCTCTGTATTACTATAACTGTTGCTCTGATTAGGCTCCGCAATGTCCATCATATCTACACCTTCTTCCTTTTCCTCTTCCACTGCAGTGATCACCGCTGCTGCTGCTGGTGCCGCACACTCAGTTAGGAAACGTGCCTCCCACATCTTCACCGCAGCCTTCGCCTCTGCGAGGGCCTCCTGCAATGCGGTGTGTTCCTCACTGCGGGCCGTCCAGTACTGCCGTCGCTCTTCCACTTCCACCCGCGCTGCGGTGACATCCGCTTGGGTCTCCGCTAGTGTTTGCCGCAGCGATTCGTGTGCGGCCCGCAGCGCCGTCTCCCGCGCCACTGCAGCCGCTAGTGACGATTGCAATTGCTGCTGCTCTGCACAGGCGGCCTGTGCCTGCGATAAGGATGTGCGTAGAGCGTGATTGGTGCTGTTCGCATGCTGCAGTGCCTCTCGCAGTTCCCGCACCGCACATTCAAGGCGGCCGCACTGCGCAGCGAGGGCGTCTTGTTCACATTGCAATAACGCCGCCTCACGCTGCAATCGCTGATGTCGCTCGCGGCCTAATGTTAATGCCGCCTCACGTTCCTGCAGTGCACAGGTGGCTTGTTGTTGTTTTTGTTGCTCTTCTGCTAACTGCTGCGATAAGGCGTGGTGGGATTGTGATAACTGACGCAGTGATGCTGATTGTGCGGCGAGTTCCACTTCCAGCCGTGCCCGCTCTAACTCCACTGCCGAGAGTTGTGAGACTTGTTCACGCAATCTTGCCATCTCTGCAGTGGTGTCTGTTGGGTTCGCAGGAGACGCCGTAGGCACCGCAGACTGTCGGGTATTCTCATGACTTTTCTGAGTCTTATTATTATTATTATTATTATTGGCATTGGTGGAAGTTATGCCGCTGCTAAATGCCGCTTCCTTATCTTCTTCACGCTCTTCGGTTTTATCATTTGGGTTTTTTGCCACTGCAGCCTGATGAAGAGATCGGGCGAGGGCAGTGCGGATGAGATCCAAATCATTCAGAATGCCCTCCATTGCGGTGATAAACTCTGGCCGCACGGACTGTGAAGGAAAGAATAGAAAACAGTAAAAAACAGAGAAGGTAGAGAAAGAGAAAAAAAAAAGAGAAAAGGTTATCTCTGAGAAGAAAATAGACTGATGAGAGAAACAGGAAGTAAATCAAAAACTAATATCATATATATACAAAGATAGAAGGGAAGAAACAAACAAAAAAATTTTATTCACTGATGCACATGCGCAAAACAGGGATAACAAAAGTAAAAACAACAACAAAGAAACGGTAATGATAACGAGGGGAAAAAACATAAATAAATTAAAACAATAGCGATTTACAAATACGAAACGAAAAGGGCTAGTCGAACAACAACAACATCACCCAGACGAACTCTGAAAAACGCATAGTGGCAAACTACTACTAAAAAAAAAAAAAAACACCTTATTCTTTTTTCCTTTACTTTTTCTCATTCTCCAATATATTTTTGTTGCAATGTTTTCTTTTTTTTTTCTTTCTTTGGAGAAATATCCTGATTTTCTTTTTTTTATTCCTCCCTTTTTTTTACTCTTTGGTGGTTTATGATGAAGGCTGGCCCCTTCCAACGCATAGCAAATATGGAAAGGAAAAAAAGTGATCCCCTCCTCTGCATTCTCTTTCTTTTTCTTTTAAATTACGATACTCTTTTTTTTCTCTTTATTTTCCCTTTTCTTTCTCTTCTTCTTCTTCCTTCTTTTTCTTCCATTGCTGAAGACTCCATAAGAGTGAAAGACCCCTTATGTACAGCATAGACCCACATCAGCAGAAACAAACAGAGATAGAGAGAAAAAAGAAAAGAGGAAAAAAGAAAGGGTTACACATCAATTTCTTTCCAGCGTTCATCCACTTGCTGCCGCGAGCGAATGTACCGCGTTGTGTTGCGATAAAACGTACGGGCCGCATTGTACACCTCATTTACTCCATTCTCTGTACTATTATTACTATTATTATTACTATGAATAATATTAATATTAATATTACTACTACTACTAGCCTCCCCATCCCCATTCGCTGCATCTTTCGTATTGCTTGCCTCCTGCACGAGATCAATGAGAGCTGTAATATACTTCACCGTTACCCCAGGTGCGTTACCGGCATAGTAGTGTAAGACCTGATTTAATAATTCCACAAATAGTGGTAACTGTTGGGATGCTTGTGTGCTATCGGCAATCTTTAAAGCCCGCTTTAGACACTCCAACACACGTTGATGACTCTCTGAGGAGAGGGTGTGTTTCCAGAAGAGATGGGCACAGAGAGCCACCACACTGCTTTGATCACTCTTACGTACAAGTTTAGAACTATACTGACAAACCTTTGTTGCGAGTAACTCATAACTCTCCTCTGGCATTTGAGAAAGTGTGTAGAGGGAGGAGATGAGACAATGCATCATTTCAATTTGTCCAGTGGTGTCAGCAGCATTTTCTTCGTAAAGTTGAAATACACTCACGTACATTTCATAGGCGACATCAGGGAGACCACAGGCATCCGCCGCGTTGGCACTAGCGAGATAGAGATGAAATGTCTGTAGTGGTTGCTCCATTGCAAGTATCTCTAGTATACCTTTTCCATCACCTGAGTGAATGAAATAAAATACCTTCGCACAAGATACACCTGTTTTACTTTTTTTTCTTGTTTCTTCATTCTTCCCTTCATCATCATCATTAGTTCCATTTCCATTTTCTTCTCCATCTTTATTATGATTATTATTAGTATTATTATTATTATGGATCGCATCTGCTTCTTCCTTTGCCACCCGCAAGGCAAACTGTATATAGAGGGATGCTAATGTTGGCAGAGTCACGACAAGACGATCAGTTCCACCTTGACCAAGTTGTTTACGTACACCATTCAACATCTTCATATGTATAGCGGTATCATCACAGTGTAATAGATGTAGTACACGACAGACAAGGTGTTGTTCCTCAATAAACTCTGCAGTGGGATCACTACTCATATACAATTCACTGCGATTGACAGGAGTATCCGGTTCATCCTTTACAAGTGGGGCAATGAGTTCAAAGAAACGTGCCGCCATCTCAAGAGTGGTAATACGATACGATACAGATTGAACACATGTTGTACAAAGTGTGAGGGCCACTGTACGGCGTGAAGTGAATGGCAATTTCAATGTGAGGATATCAATACTGGGGAGATCCAATACCACACTGGGATCTTTTAGTGTTTGAATGACGTATACAATGATACGTTCTATTATTCGCACCACCGCCTCCTTTGGTGGTGTTGTCACCTGTTCAGTAATACTGGTTAATACAATACCAATATGTGTTACCGCCGCCTCTGGATCTGCTTTAAATGAAAGCTGAATAAGACTTAACATGGACTTCACATATGATATAAGTGGAAAAGGATGATGTTGATGATTGTTGTTGTTATTGTTGTTGTTCTTATTAGTGTTACTATTACTATTACTATTACTACTATGGTTGTTATTACCATTACTTCTATTATTCCCCACCACTGTTTCTGCGGCTGTTACTGAGACTGCGGCTTCCAGTAGAGATGGTATGGGTGGTGTTAGTGTAGATATGCCTTTTCCCTCTTCCCGCGGTGTGAGCATCGCATCCAATCGAGTCTTAAAGATATCAAACATTCGATGAAGTAATTTCTCTTCCTTGCGGCTTCCCGCCTCTGCAATTCCCTCACGTAAAGATACCGCATAGTTCCCAAGCCGCTCCATTAAGGAACCCAATATCGCACACACATCCACACTCCATAATACATTCTCTAGTGTGTTAAGAAGTTCCTCCAATGTGAAGAGATGAAATTCATCTGGAAATACTTGAACAATAACCTCCAATAAATACTGTTGGGCTAATGGCTCTCTATAACTGACGATAATGTTGAGAAGCCGAGGAAGAATAGTACTTTTATAGGCTTGTCGATCCACTCCCTCCAACTGTGAAAGCCGTACAATGTTCATTCCAACAAGTACACAAAGTTCCTTACGCTCCCTATGTTTGCGTTGGACCACAGTAGCCGGTTGATGATATCTTTGTTGTTGTTGTTTTTGTTCTGCTGTCATTGGCCCTTTTGCCTCCATGCGAATCCACAACCAATTCATTTCTCTAAAGTTCTGCAGAATGAGTTCTGCGGTGTCCTCCACCGTCCCACCATCGCCCTCCACACTGCTGGGCACTGTGCGGTTGACATCACCCGGTAATTTATTCTTCATCATTGTGAGAAGAAAGTGACGGAGAAATAAACCCCGCGTTGGGTGTTGAACGCCTTTACACATCTCTACCAAATCCCGTAATATCTCAATAGCGGGTTCCTCACCAGATTTAATATACACAGAACCCACCGTAATAAGAAGATATAAACGTGGTAGAATACTTCCTGCATGTTGAACCACTTCATACATTTCTTCCAGAGATCGACCACGTTTGTGTTCCTCCTCAAAGTACTGTTCAAGTTGCTGCATCTCATCAAACACCTTTACATACAATTCATAGTAATACTGCGGGGCTAACATGCCCGTTCGCAGCTCTGCAAGCATTTGAGATGCCGTGCGAAGTACGTAAATAAAATCCCGCTGTCGAATATATGCTTGCATACAGGCGGATTTTTCACGAACAGCTTGTATGGCTTCGCCAAGCCATTTTTCTTGTTCTTGTTTGGGTGTAAGAACGGGTTTGTCAATAGAAATAACATTCGGTGGGTTTACTGGAGGAACTTCTGTTGACATTTTTTTTTTTTTTTTGAAATCTTCTTTTCTCTTCCTTTCCGTTTCTTGTTTTGTTGATGATAATAATGAGAATAATAATAATGTTTTAGTTTTCTCTTTGAGTACTCGTATTCTCCAGCTAGTTAGAAACAAATACAGAGTGACAAAGTATGTAAAATAAAAGAGATCTATTTTGTTCTTTTTTTCTTGTTGAGCTTCTTTGTGTTCCCTGCCGAACTTGACAGGAGCTAAAAAAGGAGATCAAAGTGTAAAGATCAGAGGGAAAATATAAATACATACATACATACATAGATAAACAGAAAAAAAAAAAAAAATAACAGAAAGTCTATACAAAACATATGAAAATAAATAAAAAAAATAAAATAAAAAAGAAACCATCAATAACATATCCTATAGCAATAGAATAATAAAATAATTCCAAGAAGAGAATACCCAACTAAAGACCATTTTGCTGGTTACTCACAAGATACGACGTTTTCTTTTTTTTTTTTTTTTATTCTTTTGTGAATGTATGTATATGTCTGTGTGTGAGTGTTTTTGTATATATGTACATCATCTGTGGTCCTCGCACGGATAAACACACAGATAGAGATAGAGAGTAATGGAAACACACAGACAGAGAAAAATAATATTAAAGAAAGCAGCACGATCAAGAACAACAACAGCAATAAATGGTATTAGCGTACATCACGCTTTAAGAATGATAATCATAATAATAATAACAATAATAATAATAATATACATATAAAGTTACAGAGAAGTAATACACACCCTCTCCCTTTCCTCCACCAACAAGAAAAAAAAAAACTCTTCTCAACAGTTAACACTCGGGGTTACTTCTCTAGACGTTGTTTTTTCTTCCTTTTCATATAATCTTCACTATATATATATATATATAGAGAGAGAGAGAGAGAGAGAGAGAGTCTCCTCCACCGCATCTCAACAACAAGAGACATTAGTGTTTGCGCGGCATATATTCTGCAGCAGTGGGTGTTGAACTGTATTCACATCCTTTACTCGACGGCAGCCGAATTTCGTCACCACCTCCACAAGACATTCCTCCAATTGTGAGATCTGCGCATCTGTGAAGGTCCCATACTCGTGCAGCAGCAATACATACATGGAACCATGCAATCTTCTAAAGTGTAATCCCCGATCATTCCCATCACCAGCACTGTTATTAATACTACTTTTATTATTAATATTATTATTATTATTATTATTATTATTATTATTATTATTATTAGGAGGAGGAGGAAGAGTGGTATTCTTTATGTTATTATCGTTCGCAGACTTCTTCTTCTTCTCCTTCTTGTCGTGATGTACACACCTGTCCAGAATAGCATCAGCGAGATACTGCAATTCCTTCTCTGTGATGTCTCCCACAACCCGCACCTCCACCGGATCTAATTCATATCGAACGAAAAGAAACTCTTCACTTCCGCAGCCCTCCGTCGTCTCTGCTGCGAAGGAGATGTGCTCCGAGTTAACGTGAGAGTTCGCTGCTGTGATGATTCGCGGCGGGGTGATGGCCATTCCTCGCTGGGGAATACCCGCAGATCGATACCGTAGAGATCGCATGAGTTGTACATATTTGGAAACGGATCTTCGTGTTTCTTCCCGTCTTTGCTGGAGAACTGCCGCCTCATCTGTTTCTACTAATAATGATAATGAGGAAGGTGATGATGATAATGAGGAGTCTAACAGTTTAGTGTGATGTAATTCCTCTTCCTCTTCATCATTATCATTAGCTGTACGAGTATGAGTATGAGTATGAGTAGTAGCAATATTGATATTACAATGACTACTATTACTATTATTATCACTATCACTATGCGTAATACGAATACCGGTTTCTAATAAAGGCGGCACAGGTGAGGATATAAATACATCCAAAATAGCCAAAACAATTGTCACTTTACAACTACCAAACTGCTGCACATCATATATAATTCTTAAGATATCGGTATCGGATTCTAATGGTAATAACTCCTGATGATCCTCCACACGATAGGCCATACGTATAGGCTGTTGCGGCTGTATAGATAGAAGTTTACGTAGTGTTTGCTCAAGTCCATAACGGAGTGGTGGTTGTCCAATATCAATACGTACTTCTTCTAATTTATTACCATGGATATCCACAACTGTAATACTCTCTACTGTAGTAGAACGTTCCTGTTGAAAGTGAGATAATCCCTTTGTGAATTCTTCATATCGACAAACATGAAGAGAACCATTATGAGGATTGTAGTGTAGGAGAACCACTTCAAGATTAATAAACCCATTTCCATTTCCATTATTATTATTATCGTCTTTTAGTGAAGAAATATCTGTAGAGATAGGGATTATTGATTGTTCCTGTAGTAGTAAGACTTTGATCGATTTCCATTGTTTCCATGTAAATATTAACAATTTTCCAAGAGATTTCACATCTACTTCCAATACAAGTTGAAACTTTAATTCCTCCTTATCTAATCGGTTCAAACCATCTATCGTACTATAATTAGACTGTAATGTTTGTGATGGGGATACATCCAAGAAAAGATGACAAGAAGAGGATGATGATAAGAATAGCTTTGGATCTGCCTCTATTAACACGGAGAGTAGATCTGTGTTATCCTGTGGGAGATGTGGATTACTAAACACATTGGGAAGTGCTAATTGAACCAATTGGACCATGCGGTGCAGTAAGAGATGAACATCATTGTCATTATCATCATGTGTGAAGAAGCAGCCGGGTCCGAAATGAGCCCGCAATCTCATATGTGCTTACTACAGATATATATATATATATATATATACAAAGAGAGATAGATAGATAGAGACAGAGATAGAGAGAACCACAAGAAAAAAAATGTCTCTTCTTCTTCTCTTTCTTTCTTTCTTTTACTTATTTGTTTTTTTTTTCTTTTGTACTTTAACAGTAAATAAAAGAAAATAAAGAAAAGAATGAACAGTTAAGGCAAAGAATGTATTACTGAGGAAATATATATATACGCACATGGACAATACAAGAGGAAACCATCCCTCAAAAAGGAAAAATAATAATACATAGATTTTGAGAGGCAAAATTGATAAAATGCCACGAGTTCCACTTCTCACATTACAAACAACTTTAGAATAATAACAACAACAGCAATAATAATAATAATAACAACAACAATAGTAATTTCTCTCTTTCTTTTCCCCACTTTCTCTTCTCTTCTCTTCTCTACAATACCTGCTGTGGAAGTCGGAGTGACATGTATGCATCTAGACCAAGAACTACTGTGAGATGTGGGTGGTGTTCCTCACTGAGCTGCTGCACCTTTGCAAAGGAATCCTCTGAAAAGATCCACATATCCATAAGAGTTGTATCGTTCTTTACATTGCTTGTATAATCTACAATACTCTTATTATCCGGCGATATTAATAGTAAGAGACGAAGGCAAATAAACTGCGGTGTGAGGGATGGAAGAATAGGGGAAAGTGAATCTGTAATCTCCATACATAAATCACGATAAGAAACAGCCTCAACTAGAAAGGACACCTCACCGTACCGCACAACGGCACGCATTAGATGTCTCTACTAACCCTTGATAATTAATTAATTAATTAATTAATTAATTAATAATAATAATAATAATAATAATAATAATAAAGAAGAAGAAAAAAAACAAAATAAGAAGGAGTAATATGATGAATAAAGTAACAGAGAGAAATGCAAACCCTAAATAGAGTATTATAAACACAAACAGAGACATGGTAAAAAGAATAAATATAATGAGAGAGAGAGACACACACACACAGAGTTCCATCGACTAATAATATTCAACCAAAGAGTAAAGAAAACGGGATATAAACACCAAATAGATAAATAAATAGAGAAACGAAAGGGATTTCGTTCACACACAGAAAACGTTTCTATTACTTCTATCACAATAATAATAATAATCTGTCACCAATAGATAACAACAAAAACCAATTGAAATACAATTCAGGCGAATGAAAAAAAAAAAAAAAAAGAAATACTTTGTTGTTGTGCCTTTTTTTCTTATTCTTTCCTTCTTCTTTGGAGGCTTTAATTTCTCATTCTTTATTTATTCTTTTCCTTTACTCGCCCTTCTTGCGCTTTTCCGAACTCCCCTCTGTTCCTCCTCCTCCTACATCATCATCACTGCCATTATTCTTCTTCTTATTATTACTATCATCATTATCATCATCATCATTCCGTTGATGTTTACGACTCTGCGTCGTATCTGCAGTTCCACTTTCTTCTCTTTTCATCTTCTCACTCTCTAAACGAAGTTGTTGTTGGTGCTGTGCCACTTCTCCCAAATCAAACTCTAATGGTTCCTGTCCAAATGTACGCCGCAAGATTCCTTCAAATGAGGCTGTTGTCGCATCTATGTTATCCATTACGTACGCACGTGATGCGGAGTCTAAGTTCTGCATCATCTGCATACCACACAGAGTATAAAGATTTTCATATGTATCTTCAACAAATACATGAGAGAGAGGATGATCCCATGGGGCCACTTCCACATTCTCACTATTCTCCTCCTCTGCAGTAGTAGTAGTAGTAGTATTGTTATTCTCATTATTGTTGTTGTTGTTACTAGTAGTAGTAGTAGTAGTAGTAGTAGTAGTAGTAATGGTATTAGTATTGGGATTAGAATTTGTGTTACCCAACTCTGGCATCTGTGCCTGTAATCGTAGTCTATTACACCGCTGACAAACAAAGAATGTCTGATCATGCTGTAACTCACATGTCTGGCACATAAATGCCTGTTCATCCCGTATTGTGTGTCCACAGTGATCACAGGCATCATGCAATTGCACCATCATCTCTGGCCCGGCGGCGATGTGCGAACGTGGGGCAAAACGACTGTAGGCTTCTCTACACGGCCCGCATGTACACGTAGCGGATTCCGTAAACGCATCCACGGGAAATAACATTCCGTGAAAAGGATAAACATCATCCGCACACGGGGCATCTGGTGAAAGTCCACACGGTACAATACTCCGGTATTGTTGTTGTTGTTCTTGTTGCTGGGATTCCTTTCCCTCCTTTCCATTCTCTCTAGATCTAGATATAGATAAGGAAGATGAAGATGAGGAAAAGGATGTTGGGAGTTTACCGGCGTAGCAGCGGCGTGGGTCCTCATTAATGAGCCACGGGTGTTCATTCATGCAGCGGCCGCACACAAATCCCACAAACGCATCGCCGTTCATCATCGCCGTCGCCGTCGCCGCACTCATTTGGGAATATTTTCTGTCGTTCCACACATCCCCCGGCGGCACCCGTTCGGCAATATCGCAGCAGCCGCGGCAGCCGCAACTGAACTCCACGCCCGCAGGGGCCTCATTATGTGTGCCGCTCAGTCGCGACGCCAACACCGCCTCCGCACTCACATCGTGGTCTTTATGGCAGCGCAGTCGACACGGACAACACACCAAAGTCTCACACGTGCGGCAGTGAAATGCCAAAACATCGCCTTCCACAACATCGCCGTAACACGGAATGCGGCGAAAGGCTTCTGTGCACAGGCGCGTCATGTGTGCACTCCAATAACACGTGGAACACAACATACAGACAATACCACCGCCCTCCGCATCATCCGCGGGGTGATCATCTTCACAATTGCAATAACACCATCTATACAAATCACGTGGATAGCGATTCTTGCTGTTGTGGGGAACGACACTTGTGACTGGAGGAAGACCGGTTTCAGAATCAATGATAAAACAACACCGCTGTGGCTCATCATTATCATTATTATGATTATTACTATTACTATTATTACTATTATCATTATTACCAGGATCTTGTTCTTCCTCGTTCTTCTCTTTACTTATGCTCCCCTCCTTCTCCTCCACCTCTTTATCATGATGATGGTGATGGGTATCATTACTATTACTATTACTACTGTTAGAAATCATCATCGTCTTCTTTTTCTTCTCCTCCTCAGCCACGGGTCTCCAACACGCAGCTGTACAACAATCACACCGCATATAATAACGAACACCCCACTCCTCCACATCGTGATTGCGGTGACAGACTTCCGCACAGGCATAACAAATCGCATGTGCCGCATCTGCCCGCCCACTGCGTACACATGTTCGACAAACAAAAGCTGTCTGTCGTGCATATCCTTTACTGTAACTACACCGAAACCAGCGATTGTCTTGTTCTACTGTAGTTGTCACTAAACGGTGAAGTTGGGCCACCGCCTCTTCATTAATATGTGGAATCGTTGCAACGGACCCAACAAGCATGAGAGGTATGGTGATGGTAGAGGGAGACGGTGAGGATCCCGCCATTGGAGAGATATCTGTATGAGTATTATTATTATTATTATTATTTTTATCATGAGTCTTGTGGTTGGAGATGAGATCTATCAATCGCACATCCTCGCGTCCCTCACGTCTGTATTGTTTTAGTACAGGAGCCCCAAAGAACAATCGCTGTTTTTCTATTGGCACACCGCTGCGCCGCATGAGTTCCTTCTTCACATCTCCAACGGTACTTTTCTCTGCAGGGAAGAGAAGCAACATTTTGTCTTTTCCATGTGTTACCTCCACACGAATCTCATTTACTCCATTGGGAGAAGAGGCATGTGATGTCATTACTGAAGAGTCTATTGGCCTTTCGGCAGTTGTAGGCAACACACCTGACTATTTTTTTTAAAAAAAAGATAATAATAATAATAATAAAAAGAAAAGAAAAGAAAGAGATGAACCATATAGACATGTTATTATAGTAGTAATACATTTACAATATCATTAGATATAGAGATATACAGAGAAAACAAGAACAAAATAGTAGTAGTAAAAAAAAAAAAAAA
>NW_021639854.1:136816-137098 GCF_002087225.1 Trypanosoma theileri | reverse complement strand
AAAAAAAAAAAAAAAAAAAAAAAAAACGTATTACGTATTTACTCTATTTTGTTTTCTTTTTTGAAATAGTTTTTTTTTTTTTTACTTCTTCCACTTGTTCATTTTTTTTTTATAAAATGAAATCCCTTTTTTTTTTCCTTTATTAATAATAATAATAATAACAGCCTTTCCCAAAAGTTCCTTAACATCCCGTTTTTAAACCTTTTTATTTTAATGAAGTATTCTTTACCTCTATTACCCTTCTATATCTTCGCTCAACTGCTTCGAGCGTTTATTTTTTTT